>NC_083766.1:60571904-60871904 GCF_963514075.1 Conger conger
TGGAGGGGCGTTTCACACAGCAGGGTTACTGAGAATATACCATCACCTGGAGGGGCGTTTCTCACAGCAGGGTTACTGAGAATATACCATCACCTGGAGGGGCATTTCACACAGCAAGATTACTGATATGAAGCTTGGATGAAAAGAATGTATAAAATGATCCTTTACATTTTTGGAAATAAATCAAAGCAAATGTATTTGCAGTTTTTTACAATCGTTTTCACACTTGTCTCAATACCATGTCCACTTTTTTCAAAACTCTTCACACAGTGTGCTTTTGAAACACGCACCTGAGCACATCAGTTAACCTTTGGTGCAAAATGCACTTCAACCACCAAAACACTTCATATTTCACCCAAAAGTGACTCATGCTGCCTTAACTATAGCATATGCTTTCTCCCATAAGACTACTTTGTCACTCAATGTTCAATGACATTGCTAAATACATATATTATGTGTTTCCCTTTCCTCTATTTTTGCATCCATAAATATTTCAAGCCAAGCAGCTAAAGAAACTTTTGATCTGTTGGTTTGCCTTTCACAATTGATGTCATGACTGAGTGTGGTAAATTTACAGTAAACTGTAAATGAATGAATGTTTTACTGTACTGCACAAAAGCATCAGTATTCTTCAGGGGGTTTACAGTATTTTGCCATTTGTTCTCACAGTGCAATATACTGTAATTCAGAAAAGAAAAATACAATACAATCAATTACTCAAATTACATTACAATCAATAACAAATACATACCAAATAGCAATATTTTCACTATATACAGTAATTTGCACATATATTGTCTGCCTATCAGTATCAAAAGTCTACTGTTGGCCTGGCCCATCCATCCATGCATTTGGCCATAGATTTTCACCAATATCACTCCGAATGTTATCTCTTGCCATATACCAAGGAAAACATCGCTTTGCGTGCCTTATCCAGCCCTGTTCCACTGTTATGTCCATACACCCAGCAGCCATTGCATCTAGAAGTGACATCTGTTCATGTGGGTGGTGGTCATAAACCTTCACATATACCTTCATGAACTTCATATTGGTACCTGAGTTCCTTGACATGCTCAGAGTTCCTGTCAAAGGGAACAGTGTACAACTGTTCCATCCTGATCTGATGTTTCTGTAGCAGTCTTGAAATGGTTGTAGTGCTTACACTGTCAATGTTTGGAAATATGTTGTTGTCCGCAATTATGTTGTTGCATATTTCTCTTAGCTTGATGCTGTTGTTGGCTATGACCATCCCAACTATTGCATCCTCCTGTTGTGGCATATATATTCTTCCCCGTACCCCTGTGTGAGGGGACCTCTGGGTCCTGTAGTGAGCAAAAGACAAATGTGCTCTGATACATCTGCTTTTTCTGGAGACTTCTCAAATCACAGTACTACTGTAATATACACATCAATTGAATGCCTCAGTCAGAATGCTGTGAATACTATATAGTACCTGTTGGTTTGCCTGAAAATCCTCACTATTGAAGCCACTGTGGATCGAGGCAAGTTTGGTTGAACCCTCAAACCTGCTTCCCTCAGGGGCAGACCATCATTTACCACATGATCAATGACTGTGGCTCTGATTTCATCAGACACAACTGTTCTTGCCCTTCCATGACGTCTTCTTCCTCTACCTCTGGCTGCATCCATTTTCCCACCAAGACTAAAGAATGCAAATGCCAATCCAAAGATGGCCCCTTTTGTATATGTGGTAACAGAGCACAAACAAAAAAGATCTGGGTAGGTTGTTTACTGAAATGACAGCCAGGTGTTTCAGCAGTACATATACAGCAGTAATAGTGGAAAAATCTCTCCAGTGACTATATCTATATTTTCCCTGTATACATGCACATTTCAATGCAATTATGACCAAATTTTTGTAGAGATGGAAACAAGACTGCTAACAAAAAAAATTAATAAACTGAATAAACTTTCTGCTAAAATCAGAATGATCTGTCTTACGTATTTCAAGCATATAGTTTCATTTTTCTGCCAAAATGCAACATATTTCCATCCACAGTGATCAGAATTTTACTGTTTTGAATAGAGTATCTAAATGTCTGCAAACTTTGCTGTATTTGTACAGACTCTTGCTGGTAGTGAACACTGACTGAGAGAGGTATTCATGAGTTTTGGAAGAAGTGGTGATTGAATGCCTTTAGTATGAAAGCAATGCAAAAATATCCACAGTTTAGTTTACATAGTCTATTGATATGGTGAATGTGTTAAGTGTTTTGAAACAGTGGACATGGTATTGAGACAAGTGTACTTTGTTTTGTACTTTTTACAGAGAACTATTACAAAAAAGCTTTACAGAGAAACAGAAGAATGAACAGGAAATTGGAGCAAGGCCTGAGCAACCAAAAAGCAAGTCCGTGAGTAAAAAATAAATAAAAAATAAAAAAAGTCCCCAATGGAGAAAAATCTTGGAACCTGGCTCTGGGGGGAGGGGTGGTCGATCGTACGTTGGCCGGCAGGATGTGCATTTTCAGAAGGTGAAGGGGAACCGGCATTAATACTGATTCATATTGATCAATATTGATCAGCTCCCACCCAGCTCTCACCCACTCAGTTTGTTCCAATCCGCTGCGTAATTACCGGAGGGATAATCAATAATCAATGATCCTCTCCCTCTCCCTGAGGATCTCCTGAGCCGTCGATAACGTGACCTGCAGCGTTTACGTCACTCAATTCTTTCTGCTGATGATCCACGCGGGCACTTCGGGCTGAGCACACTGTATTGAGTTTTCAATTTACAACGTCGGGGGGGTTTTACAGATGCCTTTATATTTGGTGTGACTTCCACATACCAAACAAACAAACACCAGCGCGAGTGATACCGGAGACCTTTGATCATGAAATCGCGGTCCTCCAGGGCCGAGAACCGCTGGCTTCCCACCCCGCCTGGGAGTCAGGTATGACGACGGGCTGTCACCAGCACTAACCGTTCAGTTATTTACCCGGGAGAAATGAAAACCACGGCCGTCTTTGGATGCGAGGGCCAGATTGGATGATGAGTCCCCTCCTCACTAATAGAGTTCAACAGTAAGTCCTGTCTGCCTGAATGTACGGCCTATACCACCATTTTTCATTTCCATCGGCTTGGAGCTTACGGTAAATGGAGTGACGATACCCGCAGCACGTCTGTTGCGATCGGTTGCCCGCTGCGTCCATCCGTTGTTCTAGACATTTCCATGGAGCTAGTTGTTGCGCAGTACTGATTAGCCTAGAGTTTATTACCCGAGTTATTGCAAAAAATACTGAGGGAAAAATGCATAAACCACGCTCTAAAATGAGAAAAGGGGTTCATCGTCTTCTGGGACACAGAACGGATGCATCTGGTTGTTGTGGCACACTTAAATATAGAAAGCAGAAATTAGCGAGGGGCTGATAAGGGAGCTAATAGCATTGGCGCAGCACCCCGCGTGTCGGTCACATTTCTGGGGGGGCGCGGCCCCCGCGTGTCGGTCACATTTCTGGGGGGGGCGCGGGCGGCCCTCAGCGGGTTTTTACGAGGCTCCGGGGGACGCCACATCTCCCCCGCCGTCGGAGAACGGGAAGTGTCGTCGGACCCTTCCGTCGGCACGCGAACTCCAAGGGCATACAGCGCATCGCCGCTCGCCGCAGAGGAAGGAGAGAGGGAGAGGCAGAGAGAGAGGGAGGGAGGGAGAAACGGAGAGAGGGAGAAAGTGAGAGAGGGGAGAGAGAACAAGACGGGGAGAGAGTGAGGGGGGAAAAAAAGATTTATTTTCACCGACACTTGAACTCTTTTTCATTAAAGATTTATCCGGCAATGAATAGCCCTCAATTAGCGGGTTGCCTCATGAATTACGTTAATGAGGATACAAAGGAGAGTAATGGCGTGGGGGAAAGGGTTATTTTTACATGAGAGGGACACTGAGCTCTGGCTGCTTGAGTATCCTGTAAGAGGGATAATTGATTGGGAGCAGGAGAGCAAGACAAAAACAAAGAGTACAAATGAAAACAGTAAAAGTGAAGATGTCAAGTGAGGTGATCGCATCCACATCAACGTGATGTCATTATAAAAAAAGAAAACATGAAAAGGGGTGATGGTCGGTGATGGTCCCATGGGTTTAATGTGACTGCGGTGTAGTACTGTGGGTCTCCAGAGTGGGCGCTGTTGGCAGCAGGCAGAATGTGGATACTGCATACTAGCATGCTACTCTCTCTCTGTCACACACAAACACTCTCTCTTTCTCTATCTCTCTCACTCACTCTCTCTTATATGAGTAGTATGCTAAGTATGAGATTTTGGACGTGGCCCTTTTCCCTACTCTCCTCCAAAATCTGCACCCTCACCCCCACCTCCCTTTCGGTGAGGTGGACTCCAACCCCTAACCCCCACCTCCCTTTCCGTGTGGTGGACTCCAATCACTCACCACTACCTCCCCCCGACCCACGCCACCCCAGTAAGCCAACCCACACTCCATCTCGGGTTCCAGTGAGGGCTACCACGCTGACGGTCGCTTCATGCATAATCAATCCCGGCCCCATCAAAGTGTGAGACGAAGACACTCTTCATCAGCTTTTCTCCATCATCATCATCATCATCATCATCTTCTTCTTCTTCTCCTTCACCTTCTCCCTCTTCTCACCATTCTTCTCCTCTTCCTCCTCCTCTTGTTTCTGTTCTCTGGAACAGTGCCTGGCAGGGCATCAGACAGTGACGCAGGCAGGCGATATAGAATATGCCCAGGGCACTTTGCGCAGTCTGTCTGATTTTGATATTGGCTGCATTATGTATGTCTCTGTCATCCGATAAGCCCTGGATCGATATCTCCCGGTGCTTTTTCAGGAGAAGTGGCCATCTTGGAGCATGCTGGCGTGGAGAAATGGAATCATTCCCTCTCCCTTTCTCTCCCTTTTTTCTCGAACTCTTTCTCTCTCCGTTACTCACATTCTCTCTCTTTCTTATCTCTCTATCTCTTTCTGTATCTCTCTCACTCTCTCTCTCTGTCACACACACACAAACACTCTCTCTCGCTCTCTCTCTATCTCTCTCACTCTCTCTCTATCTCTGTTTCTCTCTCACTCTCTATCTCTCTCTCATTCTCTCTATCTCCCTCCCTCTTTCAATTCAATAAGCTTTTGGTGGCATGCCCACATATCAGCTGTATTGCCAAACTGTTTGAACACCATATATAACAACAATAGTAGCAACAACAACTATATGAACAATAATAATGTTCTCTCTCTCTCCCTCTGTCACACACACACAAACACTCTCTCTCACTCTCTCTGTCTCTCTCTCACTCAGTCTCTATTTCTCTCTCTGTCACACACAAACACTCACTCTTTCTCTCTCTCTCTCTCTCTCTCTCTCTCTCTCTCTCTCTCTCTCTCTCTCTCTCTCTCTCTCTCTTGTCAGGGGTAGCTAAACTAGCAATATGGAAAACCCGGAAGAATCAAATCAGAGGGATGGGGTCAGTAGACCCTGCAAAAATGTTCAGGGGGCTGCTTGCAGCCAGGCTCAGAGTAGAGCATGCATGCTACAGGCTTGTAGGAAACCTAGAAGGGTTCAGAAAAATGTGGGGGTTTGGGAGTGTCCTGTGTACTGTTGATGGAAATGGAGAGTTGTGTCTTGCTCGGTGAACCTTTTTTCCTTTTCTTTTTCGGTTTTCATAGTCTCCGTTGCAGTTATGTTTTGCATGTTGTGTGTTTTGTAAGTTTCCTTTTTTAGTTTTCTGTTGGCTTTTAATAGCCTGTGATGTTAAGCTTCAATTTGTCTACAGCTTCCCGTTAAGAGTATTTTCTGAGCTTCCTCTGGCTTTCTTAATGCTGTACATTTGAACTTATTTCACTAAAATGAACTTTCCCAATGACTTTCCAGAGATTTGCATCGCATTCATGTATGTGCATACAGAGGCACACATGCACACTGACCAGCACCAAATGTGCAGGCACAAACACACACACACACACACACGCACACACAAACACGCACACTCGTGCACACACACACCTTCCTGTGAGCATTAGGACCTCATGGTCTTCACTTCAGATGTCTCTCTCTCTCTCTCTCTCTCTCTCTCTCTCTCTCTCTCTCTCCAGATGCCCCAGCACCCAGCTGAAGCGTGACCTTGACGTTCTCTCAGTGACCTCCAGGCTCTGGTGACTGACGCCCGAGGGCAGTCCGTCCTGTCCATCATTCTGACAGTCTTGCTGAGACACGGACTTCAGCCAGAGAAAATTTCACTGCGAGGAAACCCCCCCCCCCCCCCCTCCACACCTGCATTCTGCCAATTCTGCAGAAACCATTTCACAAAAATGGCCGCCTCAAGTCACCCTCAGCGCAATGATGGGCGCTCTCAAAGAGGCACACTACTCACAGCTCCACAGTACCGGTTTTTTGTCCCGGTGTTATTGTTTTAATCGTCATCTTACTGATATACAGTCACAGTGCTGCCTTTGAGGTGATATTTGCACAATGGTAATATTAACATATGCATTTTGTTTATGCAGGGCTAAAGGTCAGCACGGTACGGCTGTATTATTTCGCAGGTTATTGAGTTTCTTTAGATTTTAATAATTTAGAAACCCCCTCTCTCCCCCCTGTGCCCCATCCCTGGAGACCTGCCGGAACGTTCTAAGGCAGCCTGTCAATCAACTCAGACCGGATCACTGACGTGAAGCTGAAAGCAACAGTGAACAGATTTAGACACAAACACACACACACACTGCACACGCACACACAAACACACACATACTGCACACACACTGCACATACAGACTGTACGCACATATACACATTCACACACATACACGTGCACAAACATACTGCACACACACACATACATACGGTACACATGCAAACAC
Source organism: Conger conger (assembly GCF_963514075.1). Lineage (NCBI taxonomy): Eukaryota > Metazoa > Chordata > Actinopteri > Anguilliformes > Congridae > Conger > Conger conger. The sequence continues at coordinate 60,578,742 of NC_083766.1, forward strand.
ACACATACACACGCACACATTGCACACGCACACACAAACACACACATACTGCACACAGATATACACATTCACACACATACACATGCACAAACATACTGCACACACACACACACACACACACACACACACACTGCACACACACATACACACAATGTACACACGCATGCATGCACACACATACACACACACTGCACACACATACACACAATGTTCACACACAGGCATGCACACACACACACACACACACCCACACACACACACATACGCTCATGTCCATTTGAGCGCGTGCTGTACCAGCTCGTCTCTTCTCCCCCTGCGTGGCAGTGTGCAGGACGGAAGGCCTCTCAGCCCGGCAGCACTGCACTGCACCGCACTGCACTGCACTGCACTGCACTGCTCTGTGCTGTATGTGCTGACTCACGCATGATGCTGTGCGTGTTGGCAGAGAGGGACCCTAATCAGAGCTGACAGTGCCATCACTGGTTCCCCATTCTGTGCAGGCAGGTCAACCCATCTGAAGTGAAGGCCATGAGGTCCTAATGCTCACAGGAAGGTGTGTATGTGTGTGCACGAGTGTGCGTGTGTGTGTGCGCGTGTGTGTGTGTGTGTGTTTGTGCTGGTCAGTGTGCATGTGTGCCTCTGTATGCACATACATGAATGCGATGCAAATCTCTGGAAAGTCATTGGGAAAGTTGATTTTAGTGAAATAAGTTCAAATGTACAGCATTAAGAAAGCCAGAGGAAGCTCAGAAAATACTCTTAACGGGAAGCTGTAGGAAATGGTCATTCAAAAGAAGGGAAATCACTGAAAAGCTAAACATTTTCACGTTGGCAGACAGCAGACTTATTCCATGTGGAACATAATACAGAATCATCAGAGAAAGCCAGGTCCTCTATACACTGAGAAAAGGCTTCATCAGATAAACCTAAAATGTCTGCTTTTGTCTGAAGACCCAAGTGCAGCAACAACCTATGAGGCAAGGAAAGCTTAATAAACAAGGGCAAAATAACAACACTGAAATGCTAAAACTAAGCGTGACAGGGTACATAAATACAAGTGAAAACAGGTGAACATAATCGGACTAATGACAAAACGTGTGCAGCCCAGAAAACCAATAATACAATAAACCGGGAGAGGCAGGACAAGTAAAAATGCAGAAAATTCCGAAAGGAAGAATGACGACCTCTGGTGGTCATCAGCCGGAACTGTGACAACTTCAATTACATTGCATTACATTACATGGCATTTAGCAGACGCTCTTATCCAGAGCGACCTACAACAAAGTGCAAATCAAACACAATTGGTGTCTTGATGTCTCAATAAAAAATGTGCAGGTTCATATGAACCTAAAATGTTAAAATTGAGAAGAATTTAAAATATAGGAGTAACAAATTGAAGTAGGTCTATCAATTCTTTCTAGTTGTAGGTGCCATTGCATTTAATACTAATCTTATACTGATTAGCAGCCACTGAACACTTATCACATTTTCATGAAGATTTAGAATCAAGTCAAACAGAGAACACGTGAACAATTACCAAAAGACAGGAGCCTATCATTTCTCATTTGCTTCTGTTCAGTGTTTTCCATTTTAACATGGTGGTTACATATTTGGTGGCCATCAGTCCCATATTACATTGGGGCATTCTGTATTCCTGCAAAAAACTACCTAAATTTGGTTTCTGTATGGTCACCCTGCCCCGGTTATATACTGCAATTAACCATGGCGATATGATTAACTGAACGGCCATAAACCCACACCCATGGCTAAAGTACGTTGGCAGCCGCAGGTATTTAAAAAAACAACAACAACAAAAGCACCCTTTGGATGATTGGCTATCCCTGATATGCTCTCTTTTATATTCTCAAGTGTCATTTTTACAAATGGAGCCTCTAGTAGAACTATTTAACATACCAATAACACAGGAATGCTCTTTTTTTTTAAATGACTTTGACATCACAGAATTACGCACGGAGCGCAGGGTGCAGCATGTTAATACCGCGGAAACAGCCTTTGTACCTGCCAAGCGTTCGTGTTTGTCATGAAGGGTAACAGTTCCAGTGACCTTTATGAGGGGAACAACATCATCATAACGATGCAGTAAAAAGGAAATTAAGACCTAATTCAGAGTGCATTTTGCCTGCCCACGCATGAAAGTGTCTTCCGGTTTAATTAAGCAGGTACAGAACCAAACTTGATTATTAGGCTGTAACAAAGTTAGCTTAATAACTTGCAGTTTGCGGGTAAATAAAATAATTGTACACAAGTTAATGAACATTGGCTGACTACATAAAATATACATTGTGCACAATGCAGGCAGTGATTTATTCCCACAACACAGCAAACAGTCTTGAGCAAAAAGCACAACAAGCATACAAATAGTGAATGAATGAATGAATACAAATATTTGTACACATTTCCTAGTAAGGAAGACATGTTTATTTTGTACAGATGCATTCTAAAAACTGTGCTATGCTGACACCTTGTGGTAATTTATAGTTAAACACATATACCAGCCTCCAACCCGGGGGCCTGTATCACCATTGTCTTCCCTGGATAACTGCACTGAGTAAAACCTGGAACAGCACGTTTAACCTCAGTCAATGTTCCAGATTCGGGAGGGCTCTGGGTTTCACTCAGCGCAGTTTCCAGCCGACTCAGTAATCATGCTTCACGAACACAAAAAAAAAAACATAATAAATAATTAGACAAGACTTTTTCGACCCAATAAACCAGGGGAGGTGAGTTATATGCATAATAAGTCATTTAATATTTAACCGAGAAAGTGCAGAGCAGCAATGAAAATCATCTGACCTGGCGGTTACGCAAGACATGCAGAGCTATGCCGGCTGAAGAGTTTGTCAGGCCGATGCCTGGCGCCTGTTTCCAATCCAGCTGGAAGCTTTTTGCTGACCTTACTGAGCTGGACAGGAAACAGGAAACAGGAAACGGTCCTGTGTTTCACAAGCAGCGGGGGGAACAAAGAGGTGGTCTGGGCCAAGCGCGGCGGGGAGGAAGTGAAAGTAGAGGGCGAACGGCGTGACACAGCTCCACCGTCCCCAATCAACCCACGTCCTCCGCCGTGAAAACCACGGGGCGGCCTGTAGCGTAGCGGTTAAGGTAAATGACTGGGAGACCGAAGGTCGGTGTAGCCACAATAAGATCCGCACAGCCATTGGGCCCCTGAGCAAGGCCCTTAACCCTGCATTGCTCCAGGGGAGGATTGTCTCCTGCTTAGTCTAATCAACTGTACGTCGCTCTGTATAAGAGCGTCTGCCAAATGGCTGTAATGTAATGTAATGTAATGGGGCACAGTCCTAGTTTACCTGCTGCCACCAACGACCAGGCCCGCTGGAATAACCTGATGCACAGGATGCATGAGAAATGTCGACTTATCCTGAATGACTGTTACAGAGTTAAGGGTCTAAGCTTGCAACTAAGAGGTTGCTGGTTCAAATCTTAGATCGTAGAGAACTCTCTAGAAAAGTCAAACTGGTCATCTATTACATACGGATGTGAAGCACAGACATCTCAGAGCTTTCTTCAGCTATATGTGCAAAAAAATCTACCAGTCTATGAAAAAGAAAGAAGAAATCTGCGAAAAAATTATTATTCTTTGTGATTCAGCACACAATCGTAAATAGGTTTGAGTTGAACACATTTGATCCTGTGTTGATTCTCCAGCACTGGTGTTGAGCCCATGGGCAGTCTACAGTGCTGTAAAAACTGTACGTTGATGTGAAGGTCTTTTTGGTAGCACTTTATTTGAACACTTAAACATACATTCATAAATGTCTGGTCCTCTAGCTGCCAAATGTCACAAAGTGTCATTACGTCATGTTCACTGTCAAATTGACATTGAAAGAGAGATAATGACAAAATGACACTTTGTGACAATGGCCAGTAAGAGGAACAGACATTTTTGAGTGGTTACGTAAGTTCTTGTATGGTGTCATGTAGTATTTATGTTGGTCAGATGTAAGCATTATGCATACGGCCTTCAAATAAAGCCTTCTAAGCAGATAAATGTTGGTGACCATGTGACTTCCCAGTAAAAGACATTTTCCCTGAAGGAAGTGGTCTCACTTTCCCTATGAACAAAACACTCCGGATACCCCCTAATGCCTCTTACAAACCTCCAGATGTTCCGTGGAACACGTCTTTATTATATTTCACTCTGCACTGGATGTCAGTTGTGAGGTCACTGACTATGAGGCAAATTTTGCTTGCCAAATTTATTGGCAGATTAACTGCAGACAGTGAACAACATTTACCGAAAATGTGCTATTTATTTTTGGAGGGCCTACGCAAAGGCTATTATGAGTGTGAGATTTGTGGTTTCTGTTCAGTCCAATATGGTTCAGTCCGGCAGCCTCTTTTCATTTATTAGATGTTCATTAATATGATGTGAAAAATTACCTTTCTAAAATTAACTGGATAAAGCTATGCATTAGTACACAAGGCCTTTTATTTTATTGGCTCCAGTAAACAAAAGAAAATCTATCTGCGTGAAATGTCTGAAATCAATCAACATTCCTAAACTTTGACTTAAAAATGAATTGTGCAATTGTGTTCATTATTTCTTCACAAACACAGTCCAGTGAGTTTGGCAGGGAGGAATATGGCGATGTACTTGTCAGGGTTGGAGGTAGTACTGGTTGTGGCCATCAGGGGACTTATTACTTTCACCTGATGGTCATTAGTGCTTACGTGATGTCTACCTCCTGAAGGTACTTAAAGCCCGCATTTCCCCTCAGTCTTCGCTTCGGTGTCACTGTTCGCTCTGCCACCTAGCCGGTATTAGCACATGGTAAGACTCAGCATTCGAGTCAGGTATTGTGCTGGTTCTGTGTTCAGAAAAGGTAAGGAAGGGGTCTGCGCATTAGTGTGTGTACACTGCAGCCGCCTTCCTGTAGGTTCTTTGGTTCTTTGTTTCGTTTTGTTTTCGGCTCGTGTGAGTCCGTGGGTGAGGGACGTTGTCCCCGGTATTTTGTATTTTGGTTTGTGTGTTTTTTCGGAGCTGCGACTCCTGAGTTTTTATTTTCGTTAGCCCAGTCTTTTATACTGGGTTGTACTTTTATTTTGGGTTTTCCCCGGTCCGGGGCAGTAGTGCTAGCCTTTACGCACTCATTTTTCGTTTGTGATTTTCGCCCTGGTTTTGGAGGGTAGTTTTTATTTCCTGAGCCGTTATTTGGGGCTCTTTCTTTTATTTGTGCGGAGTTGTCTCCGTGTACTGTGCTGTCTCCTCTACCCCCCCGGGGTCTTAGTGGCGGGCTCGTTTGTGGGTCCGCTTACAAGGGGTCACCCCCTTAGTCGCACCTGGCTCTCCGCACCTCCTCAACCTTACAGAACACCGAAGCCAGCATGGAGAGGCCAGCGACTAGTGTGGGAGGGGATTCTCCTCTGGAGGCGGTTGTATCCGCCCAGCAGGCTGCTCTAGTTAGGCAGGAGCAGGAGTTACTAGTGTTGCGTGCACAACAAACTGCCACTGCCGAGCAGCAAACCAGGGTATTTCAACGGCAGGAGGAGATATTAACTAGGTTAGACCAACAGCAGGAGGTATTGTTCGGACTCGCCGAGACGTTCCGGCAATTAGCCAGCGAGTTTCGGTCTTCTCCTACACCTGCACCCATCTCTGACACCTCCCAATCGTCCCGTTCCCCCCCTACTTATCAACCCATTACACCGGTGGTTAGGGAGCCCAAGCTCCAGCTCCCTTTGCGGTATGGTGGAGAGGCAGGGAAATGTAGGGGGTTCCTCTCCCAGTGCCTAATTTTTTTTAAATCTCAACCCTCACGTTTCACCACAGAGGATGCTCGGGTCGCGTTCATTCTGGTTCTATTGACGGGGACGGCTCTGGCCTGGGCAGACCCGTTGATTCGCGGTCAGGCTCCCCTCATGAATGACTCCCAGCTCCTAATGCAGGAGATGACGCGTGTATTCGACCACGATGTCACGGGTAGAGAGGCGGCATCTCGGTTGACATGGATAAAGCAGGGTGCCCGGAGTGTTGCCGAGTTTTCTGTCGAATTTCAGGCTCTGGCAGGTGAGACAGGGTGGGCGGACGACCCACTCATAACCTTGTTCACTAGCGCATTATCTGACCCAGTCCGGGATGCCCTGGCTACCATGGAGCCACCGGGGAGTTTAGGTGCGCTAATATCTGCGGCTATCCGCATTGACAACCGGGTCCGTGAACGGGAGAGGGAGAGAGTGGGCAGGGGAGGTCGGTCCAACTGGCCCATTCCGCTTCCTCCAGGCAAGGCTGTCAGTACCGTGGGGGCACAAGACACACACACAGGGGAGGTACCTATGCAGGTGGACAGCGCTACTCTGGTGCGCCCTAAGAAACGTCCCTGGAAAGAGGGATTGTGTTTCTTTTGTAGGCGACCGGGGCATCTAATTAGAAACTGCCCCGACCTGAAGGGAAAAGCGCAGTCCCACTAGTGGAGCGAAAGTCACTAGTGGGACTGGTAAGAGGTATTAGCTTTCGCACGTTTCTCCCCGTCAACTTGACGTGGAAGGGGGGTGAGGCTCGGGCAAACGCCTTTATTGATTCCGGGGCAGTTGACAATTTTATCGACCGACAGTGGGCAAGACACCAGAGCCTGCCGGTTCGGTCTTTGCCACAGCCCCAATCCATCACGGCGCTGGACGGTCGCCCGTTGGGGTCCGGGGTTGTGCGTCAGATTACTGAGCGGGTGGTAATGCGGATTCCGTTTCTGGGGCACCGGGAGCGCATTTTTTTTTTTTTGGTGGAGTCTCCGGTGTACCCTATTGTACTAGGTCACGGGTGGCTAGTAAAACATCAACCCCGAATAAACTGGGGAGACCGGAGCAATCCGGTGTCCCGGTGGGGTCCGCAGTGCGCCAATCACTCTGAGCAGACGCACACTCCCGCAGCCCCACCCGTAGAGACCGATATAAACTCTGAGGGGGACGAGGAGGAGGCTAGGGGGTTCCCCAGCCCTCGGGCTAGTTCTCAGGTGTCAGATGCGCAGGCGGAGAGTCTGGAGTGGGACTCCGTCTGTGACTGGAGTCCTCCCGTGGACGAGGGGGAGATCAGTGACGTCACTGACCGGGACTCTGAGGGAAGCTTGCAGGACTCTGACAGTGGAGAGGAGGGGCAGATGATAGGGGCTGTTACGTTTCCTCTTCCGCAGAACGTTCCCAGGGAATATAGGGAGGTAGCGGAGGTGTTTAGCAAACAGCGAGCCACTACGTTACCCCCACACCGACCCTATGACTGTGCCATCGAGTTATTCCCTGGAACGTCGCCACCTAGGGGGTCGCTGTATTCGTTGTCGGCACCGGAAAGCAAGGCCATGAACGAATACATTTGCGATGCATTAGCTAATGGATTTATTAGACCATCTACATCACCAGTGGGGGCCGGGTTCTTTTTTGTGAGAAAAAAGGACGGGGGCCTGAGACCTTGCATAGACTATAGAGGGTTAAATACTATAACCATTAAAAATAGGTATCCCCTACCGCTAATGAACTCCGCGTTCGAGCGCCTGCAATCTGCATCTGTTTTTACCAAACTCGACCTCCGTAATGCGTACAATCTTGTACGCATACGCGAGGGCGATGAGTGGAAAACAGCGTTCAATACCCACACCGGGCATTACGAATATCTAGTTATGCCGTTCGGTCTTACTAACGCCCCTGCAGTATTTCAGGCACTGGTAAATGATGTGCTCAGGGAGACGTTGGAGAGATTTGTGTTCGTCTACCTGGACGATATTTTAATTTTCTCCAACAATCACACCGAACACATTCAGCACGTGACCCAGGTCCTCACGCGTCTTTTGGAGGCGCGCCTATTTGTCAAGGCGGAGAAATGCATTTTCCATGCGAATACGGTGTCTTTTCTTGGGTTCATTGTGTCTGAGGGGAGAATTGAGATGGACCCAACGAAAGTAGCGGCCGTTAAGAACTGGCCTACGCCCACGTCAATAAAGCAGGTTCAGAGGTTTTTAGGGTTCGCAAATTTTTATCGCCGTTTTATCAGAAGTTTTAGCACGGTGGTCGCGCCCATCACGGCGCTTACCAAGAAGACGGTTCCAGCGCGCTTTGTGTGGAACCCCCGTGCGGAAGCGGCGTTCGCGGAGCTAAAGGAGAGGTTTTGCACGGAACCTATTTTAATAACTCCAGATCCTTCGCGCCCATTTATTGTGGAGGTGGATGCCTCCGAGCTGGGGGTGGGCGCTGTTCTATCCCAACGGTCCCCTCTAGACCAAAAAGTGCACCCCTGTGCGTTTTTTTCTCGGTCCTTGTCCCAGACCGAGAGAAATTATGACGTGGGAGACAGGGAACTGCTGGCGGTCAAGTTAGCTCTGGAGGAGTGGCGTCACTGGCTGGAGGGGGCGGAGCACCCATTCACTGTATGGACTGACCACAAGAATCTAGAGTACATACAGTCGGCCAAGACACGGAACTCGCGGCAGGCTCGCTGGGCCCTATTTTTTGCGCGTTTTTCGTTTACGCTGACCTACCGTCCCGGTTCCAAAAACACTAAACCCGACGCCCTCTCCAGGGTGTTTGATAACACAGACAGAGAGCACACTCCTCAACCTATCATCCCTGGGGAGCAAATAGCAGCGCCAGTGGTTTGGGAGGTGGAGGCGGCGGTGCGAGGAGCGTTGCGCCTCGAGCCGGATCCAGGGGGGGTCCACCTCATTGCCTTTTCGTGCCTGCTGGGGTTCGGTCCCAGGTACGGCAGTGGGGACATGCCTCATGGCTGGCAGGGCATCCCGGGGTTCACCGCACAAAGGACTTCTTGTCTAGGCGGTTCTGGTGGCCCGGGATGGAAAAGGACGTTCGGGAGTTTGTGGCCGCGTGCCCGGTCTGTGCCCGTAGTAAGGGATCGCACCAACCCCCCTCAGGGCTATTACGACCCTTACCGGTCCCGAGACGCCCATGGAGTCATGTGGCCCTCGACTTCATTACAGGGCTGCCGTCATCTGAAGGCAATACGGTGATCTTGGTAGTAGTTGACCGGTTTTCTAAGGCGGCTCATTTTGTGGCGCTACCAAAATTACCGTCGGCAGCGGGGACCGCAAGGCTAGTAGTTCACCACGTCTTCAGACTACATGGTCTGCCCCAGGATGTGGTGTCTGACCGCGGACCCCAGTTCGCGTCTAGGTTTTGGCGTGTGTTCTGCTCCTTGTTAGGGGCCTCAGTAAGTCTGTCCTCGGGCTTTCATCCTGAGACCAACGGGCAGACGGAGCGCACTAACCAGACGCTTGAGAACACACTGCGGTGCTTAGCCGCGGCCAACCCCACGTCCTGGAGTCGTCAGCTCGCGTGGGCCGAGTACGCGCACAACACTCTGCGCAACGCCTCCACCGGGTTCTCACCCTTCGAGGCTCAATTTGGGTACGTGCCGCCATTGTTCCCGGAACTGGAGAAGGGGGCCGAGGTGCCCTCCGCTGAGGCTTTTGTTCGGCGGTGCCGTGGCACCTGGAGCAAAGTACGGGCGGCACTCCTACGGGCTACTGCTACCCAGAAGCGACTGGCCGACAGACATCGCCGTTCAGCTCCTTCCTACAGGGTAGGGCAGAGGGTGTGGCTGTCCACTCACGATCTGCCATTGCGAGTGGAGTCGCGGAAGCTCGCCCCCCGCTATGTGGGCCCTTTCCGCATTGTCAAGAAGATCAACCCAGTTACGGTGAGACTCCAACTGCCCCGGTCCATGAGGATCCATCCCACCTTCCACATCTCACGCCTTAAACCGGTATTCACCAGCGTGCTGGCCCCGGCGGAGGTACCTCCACCGCCTCCACGGATAGTTGACGGGGGTACGGCCTATACTGTGCGCCGCATCCTGGCTGAGCGTCGCGTGGGCAGGGGCAGACAGTACCTTGTGGACTGGGAGGGCTATGGTCCTGAGGAGCGCTGTTGGGTCCCCACTAGGAACATTCTGGACCCGGAGCTCATCCATGAGTTCCGCAGGCGGGGGGCTGAAGGAGCGTCTGGGGCCGCTCCTTAGAAGGGGGGTCCTGTCAGGGTTGGAGGTAGTACTGGTTGTGGCCATCAGGGGACTTATTACTTTCACCTGATGGTCATTAGTGCTTACGTGATGTCTACCTCCTGAAGGTACTTAAAGCCCGCATTTCCCCTCAGTCTTCGCTTCGGTGTCACTGTTCGCTCTGCCACCTAGCCGGTATTAGCACATGGTAAGACTCAGCATTCGAGTCAGGTATTGTGCTGGTTCTGTGTTCAGAAAAGGTAAGGAAGGGGTCTGCGCATTAGTGTGTGTACACTGCAGCCGCCTTCCTGTAGGTTCTTTGGTTCTTTGTTTCGTTTTGTTTTCGGCTCGTGTGAGTCCGTGGGTGAGGGACGTTGTCCCCGGTATTTTGTATTTTGGTTTGTGTGTTTTTTCGGAGCTGCGACTCCTGAGTTTTTATTTTCGTTAGCCCAGTCTTTTATACTGGGTTGTACTTTTATTTTGGGTTTTCCCCGGTCCGGGGCAGTAGTGCTAGCCTTTACGCACTCATTTTTCGTTTGTGATTTTCGCCCTGGTTTTGGAGGGTAGTTTTTATTTCCTGAGCCGTTATTTGGGGCTCTTTCTTTTATTTGTGCGGAGTTGTCTCCGTGTACTGTGCTGTCTCCTCTACCCCCCCGGGGTCTTAGTGGCGGGCTCGTTTGTGGGTCCGCTTACAAGGGGTCACCCCCTTAGTCGCACCTGGCTCTCCGCACCTCCTCAAGCTTACAGTACTGGTGCAGATTTTTTAAGTTAAGAACAAAAAAATTATGACCGGAGTCAATGTCAGCTGTCTGTGAATCTGTATTCTGTCACATTGCAAAAAACAAGGGTTTTGGTCTGGTAATGAGATTTTAAATCTTATTTCTGTCTTTGAAATTGTAAATATAAGCTTGTCTTAAGTTAGTTGTTGCTTGACAAGTGAAATTGTCCTAACCCATTGAGAAATTGTGAAATGAACCTCAATGGCAAACTTTTTCAACAATCTTTTATTTAGAATAATAGAAATAAGATTGTAAGTCCACATAAAATAATACTTTTTGCAGTGCAGTTGTCATGGGTTACGTGAAAGGACAGAAAGAAATAAGACAGTCTGAACAGCTCTGCGCACCGGTTTAATTGTAACAAAGTCATAAAACAAAGATGTTTAAACAACATTAAAAGCAAGATTTCCATGTAAAAGGCAGCTGAATGAGAGCCAGGAAGTTCATAAAGGCCTGTACTTGTACAAGTAGGTTTATCCGACCACTTCTAAAGGAAGTGGCCCGAATAATAATTCAATTTGATTGAATTGAATTCGCATTGCAGAGCCACTGTCAGAGAGGAATGATGAAGCGGTAACTAGAACACATCATGGAAAAGAACACATTATGCGGACAAAGTTCCACAAGGCTCAACAAAAACCAGATGGCATTGATGAAGCCCTGTAGCCAAACAAATAACTGTAAGAAGACAATATAAAAAATATAAAAGCTTGTTTATTCTTTTTTTTTTTTTTACACAAAAGCGTTTTATAGAATCTAAGTGAAGGTGTGATCAGGTATTCCCATAATCAGACCAGTTATTGTATCTGTGTGTTGGGCTGTGGTCATGAAAGGGCTTCTGGCTCTGGAGACAATGAAAGTCTGGCCTTAACTTTTACTTGAAGCCGAAGTGGTTCTTGTGTAACGCTGCACTTAAGGAAGAGGAGGTGGAGTGAGTAGGGGTGGGGGCACATTTCAAAATTAGGGTCAAATGATGACTAAATCCAGACTTTGTTTGGCCATGCAGTCAAAGCATGAAGGCTTAATAGTTCACATCTGCGGAAGCAACTAGACAAACCAAGGATGATAAACTATGAACAAAGAATGAGTTGAATGTGCGAACAACAGCAGTGAATAACATGTTCAGCTTTTTTAATGTGGATGCTACGTTTGCAGATTCAGTGAATTTCACATGTCTGGCCAGGGGAAAATGCCATATATACAGTAATAGAATTGTACATTCTACAGTAAACGTCTTGCATATCTTTGAGTGTGTGTTCAGAGTTCTGTTCGTATTGTAGTTTCAAGCCAATGGGTAAACATTATATTCACCACAAGCTTTGAAACAGTTCCAAAATAGTACAAATGAGCAACAAGACGTATTACATTGTGGTTCACATTTTCAAACAATTCAAGCAGGCTATTTTTGTCCTGCTATTCACTCTTGCTTTGCACATCAACACAAATTGAAATATCTGTGGTGTAAAACAACAAACACTCTGTTATAATAATAAAAAACAAAACAAAAAACAATCTCTTGACATCAATCGATGGCAAAAACAAAAGGTGCATGGCTATTGTTTAGCACCAGGAAGCGGCTATAGCATGTGAATAGCACAAGCATGCCTGTGCCAGTAACTCCAGAAGTAGAAGCACTTCCACAAAACAGGATTTCCGAGTTAGCCGTATAACTGCACTGAGCAAAACCCTGCGCCCTCTCAAAATGTGAATGTGTAAATGCGTAAAAATTTTAAAAAAGCTGTTACTCGGTGCAGTTATCTGGCTAGCTCAGTAATTCTGCTCTGCTCTGGAACAGACACCAGCAATAGATCAGCGGCGGGAGTCATGGATTTAGCTCCGTCCAAACCCCGGTCTGCATTATTGGATTACATATCAAGCTTATGAGCCTGGGCTCGAGGCACTGGGCTTATCATCTTTCAGGCTCTTGGCTTATTAAGGATCTAAGTCTAAACATTCGAACAGTCAAGCAGGTGTGGAACAAAAACGCTCTGCCTACCCTCAAACAATGAGAGCAGTCTTCTTTTTTTTTTTTCTTTTTTTTTTCGCTCTCCAGTTCCCTGTCTCTTTGACTCAAACAGCTGCACCCTATTACAGCATTTCCATTAAAAAAAACATTCCAGGGTCCTCCAGTATCCCAGAATGCCATTTCTCATTAAAAAGGGAATGAGAAGATTGGCTCCTACGTTTTCCCTCATTATCCAATGCCTCTCTCTCTCCACACAAAAAAGCCTCAAATCTGGCCACCCCATCATATCCCAGTTTAACTGGCTCATTAATTTCATCTCTCTCATATCCTTAGCTGATGTGTAGCAAGTGTCAACACATTAGCAGTGGCTGAGGTGAGTTTTATCATTGCTATTATTTTTATTATTATTATCATTATTAATATTATTATTATTAGTAGTAGTAGTATAATTAGTATTACTATTATTAATAGTAGTAGCATACTTTTTGTAATAGTAGTCGTAGTATTATGCTAAAGATAATAATAATAATAATAATAATAATAATAATAATAATAATAATCACACTACAGACACAATTTCCTTCCTTTCAATCAGCAGCGGTTTGGAAGCGTTAGCATCACCGTTAGCGTTAGCTTTAGCGTCTTTCCCGTTCAGCAGCACAGGCTGCTGCTGTCTGTGAAGTCTTCGCAGGACGAGGTAGGACAGCAGAAAGAACACGAACGCTCCGCACAGGAAAAATGCCTGCAGGCCCAGGTACCTGAGAGGGAGAGAGGTCGAAACCTTGTGTTTCTCTTACTCTTTTACTCTTCATCGATTAACATGAGGATATACGGTAAATGGTTGCCATTTATATAGCATCTTTATCCAAAGCGCTGTAAAATTGGTGCATCTCGTTCACCCATTCGTACACAAGCTCACACACCAACGGTGACTGGCTGCCATGCAAGGCACCAACCAGCTCGTCAGGAGCATTTTTGGGGGTTAGGTAAGACACTTCGACACACCCAGGGCGGGATTGAACCGGAGACTCTCCAACTGCCAGACGCCTGCTCTTAATACCTGAGCTAATACCACTCGTACTGCACCCTTTCATTTATCCAGAGCACACTTTCATTTCATGGTGCTGATGTCATATCATCATCCTGTGAGTCGGACACTTCCACTCCTCTTTATTGGAACTTATTGCATTAACTGCACCTCTCAGGTGCTCATGCACTCCACTGACCCTCGTAAGACCTAAACCAGGGATATCACACAGTACTACAGGAGAGCCAGTGGCTATTTTACAGGCCACGCAGTACTACAGGAGAGCCAGTGACTATTTTACAGGCCACACACAGTACTACAGGAGAGCCAGTGACTATTTTACAGGCCACACACAGTACTACAGGAGAGCCAGTGACTATTTTACCGGCCACACACAGTACTACAGGAGAGCCAGCGGCTATTTTACAGGCCACACACAGTACTACAGGAGAGCCAGTGGCTATTTTACAGGCCACACACAGTACTACAGGAGAGCCAGTGACTATTTCACAGGCCACACACAGTACTACAGGAGAGCCAGTGGCTATTTTACAGGCCACACACAGTACTACAGGAGAGCCAGTGACTATTTTACAGGCCACACACAGTACTACAGGAGAGCCAGTGACTATTTTACAGGCCACGCAGTACTACAGGAGAGTCAGTGGCTATTTTACAGGCCACACACAGTACTACAGGAGAGTCAGTGGCTATTTTACAGGCCACACACAGTACTACAGGAGAGCCAGTGGCTATTTTACAGGCCACACACAGTACCACAGGAGAGCCAGTGACTAATTTACAGGCCACACACAGTACTACAGGAGAGCCAGTGGCTATTTTACAGGCCACACACAGTACCACAGGAGAGTCAGTGGCTATTTTACAGGCCACACACAGTACTACAGGAGAGTCAGTGACTATTTTACAGGTCAACAGGCCACACAGTACAACAGGAAAGTCAGTGACTATTTTGCACCCTACAGGTCAAACAGTACTACAGATGAGCCAGTTGATACATGAAAACAGAACTATATTACCTTTGTCTGAACCAATCCAGGTTGTAGTAAAGACAGGCAGTATCCTTTTTGCACTTCTTCCCCCACAGGATACACGCTGAGTCAATGGCACTTCCATATATCACCGGGGCTGGCAGAAAGGCTAAGGAAATAAAATGGCCACAAGTTGAAAAAACAGCTCTGTGGGCCACTAGCTGGAACCAAGCCATGCTTAATGATATGTGCAATGCATACGTACAGTGCTGATTACAGTCATTTTGCAAATGTCCAAATCATAAATCCACTAAATGCCAATGGTGCAACTGCATTACTACTGTGTTGCAACTGACAGACAAGGCAATAAAACATTTAATGAGTTTGTACATAGAAACATAATTAAAGCAATATTATTTTGGATAGCTACAGCCATGGTGTATTGGTAATGAAACTTGGCTGATTTTGCAAGGGTCTATGCTGTTGTCTTTCCTGAGAACACTGAGCTTTTTGCTTTGATAAGACTTGGGGGCAATGACTCTTGTAAAGGTAATTTTCTTAATTGATTCTTAATTTATTCTTAATTGACAATTTGTGTGAACATAAAGACAATCACATGATTAAAAATAACCTTTTAGTGTTAATCCTTATTACTATTAGACCACTTTCTGAATTAAGTGTTTACTACCAGCAGACAGACAGCCTTTGACCATATCTCTGCTTCTCCTGGAAGGGGGTAGCTAGCACATTCTGGTCTTACAGCAAGGTCAACAAGGGGTATTCAGAAGACAAAATACTGATAAATGTTAGTGACCAGCTTCCTGTATTTTTGTTTTGGTAAAGCCCCCCCTTCTGGAAAAATGTGTATAAGAGTCTTACTACGTCTGATTAAAATCAGAAAGCCGGTAAGCTTTCTCACTTTCTGTAATTTCTTTGCAAATAAATAAGAAAGTTAAACTGAAGTATAGCTATCGTTGTTTTTACTGGGATCTGTTTCATGAGACGATGCAAAGAAATGTTAAAAAGGGTATTTTTCCCTAACAGTTTTTAAGAGAGAGTCATGACAGGTTCAAATGGGTTCAGGTCCACTCAAACTAGGTATATACCACTCAGGCCTCCTGGGTCAAGTATCTAACTGTTTCGGATTCAAATACTTTTTTAGGCTTTACTGAGCTTGTCTGTTGTATTGGATCCTATGAAACCCTCTCAAAAGGTATGCCTACCCCACCTTTTGGTCCTCTTATTTGGCTCAATTGCACCAGGCAATATCAATCGAGTACAGAAAAGTATTTGAATCCAAAACCATTACTTATTTGATCCGGGTCTGGTACCACTCAAACTATTTAGTAAACGAATTAGTATATATAGGCATTCTCATATTCCAACTTATGAGAAAATACACTTTCATAAGGGGGTTGTGAGAATGAGTCAATGGTGAGAATGTTTGTAGCTCTTCTTCTCCCCCCCACACTAAAGCCACATGAGCGGCCTTTAATTATCCTGCTGCTAAGATGTTTGCGGAGGAGTCATTTTGGGCAAATGGGTCCCAGGTGGTGAGAAGGGTTTGAAGAATTTGGAGGAGGAGGAAGAAGAGATCTTGCAACATGTTCTCTCCCACTCACCCAATACTCTGAAGAGCATGTACTGGACCCCAACAGCAAAAGACTTGTCCTCCGGTTTCACTGTCCTGGAAAGGAGAGAAAAGAAATGGATTTATTGAACCCAGTAAATTTTGCACTTCTAACGGTCAAGAGAGGAATTGCAGCAACAAACATCCTCAAACCACAACACTGTTTATCCCTCCCCATTCTCTGTGAATGCGCTGATGTTGAAACCCCCCTTCCCCCCTGACATGTTGACATGTTTACCATGGTGGGCCTTAAATGCACACTGCTCAATACAGGGAGCTAAGACCAAGACTCCAGCTAACTCCCTGAGATAGACATTGCATAAGATGGACATATCCATATCTACATCATCACAGAGGAGGGCAGGTGTTGGTGAAGGAAAGTTGTGGGGATTTGCGTTACAGTTTATGGGGTGCCCTGCTAGTATAGACTAAGACAGACATTCCTCAAGATCACCATGAAGAAGTGGGTGGAGTATGGGGGTGCAGGATAGATTTTGGGGTGTCCTGCTGGTTTGTAAATTACTGTGCAAAAGGCACCCTAGATTTCTTGCATATAAATTTTTTGTTTTCTGCATTCCTTCAATGTATTTTGTCAGTGGAAAAGAGAAAAATCACCAATCATCAACAATGAAGGAGAAGGTGGGCTTTGGGGGTGGCAGGACACATTTTGGGGTGCCCTGCTTGTGTAGACAGACCAAGACGGGCGCGTACCTGAGGACCATCATGAAGGAGGGGGTCTGGGAGAAGGGCAGGAAGAAGCAGGTGAGGGTGGACATGATGATGAAGGGGATGAAGAGGTGTGAGCAGCGGGTACTGCAGGTGCCAGGAGCAGCGTAGTCTTGGGATCCATTCGAGGCGCCAACACAGCTACAGGCAGTGTAGTTCTGCAGGGGACAGAGGACACGCACAGCCCGCTGTGAAATCCAGCCATGCCAGCTTGATAACTGAGCTGGTCTAGCTGGGCATGAGCTGGTCTAGCTGGGTATTACATTACATTACATTACATTAATGGAATTTGGCAGACGCTCCTATCCAGAGTGACATACAGTTTATCCGGAGCAATGTATAGTTTAGTTTAGTACTAAGCAGGAGACAATCTTCCCCTGGACAATCCTCCCCTGGAGCAATGCAGGGTTAGCTACGCTACAGGCCGCCCTGTAGCTGGTCTGGCTGGGCATGAGCTGGTCAACCAGCTACCAGTTGTTTAAAACATAGTTTGACCTGGTCAAACCATGTCAAGCTGGGAGCTGGTCTGAACTGGTCAACCAGCTACCAGCTGTTTCAAAACCTACCTTCAGATGTTTTGTTTTTTTTCCAGCAGGGCACTACAAAAAACTACGTCTTAAACTGTTTTAACCTTGAAATGAGTTTTAAAATCTTGTTTTTGTTCACTCAAGCAGAAAATATTAGCTTGTTTTAAGTAACTGTTTGCTCAACAAGTGAAATGTTCTTACCCCATTGGCAAATCTTGAAATGAGTCAAACTGTCTCACCTCATTAGCGATATGTTTTGTCTTATTCAGCAAGTCTGAAAATAAGGCTAAAATGAGACAGACTTGTTTTTTTGTTTTTTTTTTGGGGGGGGGGGGGTTTGCAGTGAAAGGGCATTATGTAACTTAACTGCCCAAACAACAAAGCTAGGAAAAGCTGCACACGAGTGCATCTTATGTCATTTCACTTTACCATCAAGTGGTTTCACTTCCTACTAAGGAAATGACTGGGACCCAACATTCCAGACACTTCACTTTAGGCCTTTCGGGGAAATCTCGTTAGCTGACTGTGAGTGGAAGTTCAACCTAAGTAGTTTGCAGAGGTGATACAACAATAATTATACTGGCAATAATGATAATAAAGCCTAATTATGTAATTATGTTTTCGCCCTTATTATAATGGTTATGGAGCCCTGTCACTACTAATATTTGACAGTATCTCTCATCACAGTGCAATGGCCATTGCTAGACTCATGACTATCATGAAGCTACTAGTATACTCACGACAGGCAGTGGTACAGTGGTCTGAAAAAGTGTTTGCCCCCTTCCTGATTTTTTTTTTTTTTTTTGCATGTTTGTCACACTTAAATGTTTCAGATCAAACAAATTTAAATATTAGTCAAAGACAACCCAAGTGAACACAAAACGCAGTTTTTTTTTTTTTTTTTTACTTGTGTTGTCTTTGAATAATATTTAAATTTGTTTGATGATCTGAAACATTTAAGTGTGACAAACATGCAAAAAAATAAGAAATCAGGAAGGGGGCAAACACTTTTTCACACCACTGTATGTTGTAATTTTAGCACAGCTAAGGGGCGTTTTATCACTATCACTATCACTGATAAAAATTACAATATTTAGTCTTTAGCTACAATATATCACGTCCTGGAGTGAGTCATTGCTTTCATAAAAAGCTTACCGAATATGAAGATATACATATTATAGAAACCATCAAAATAAAAGCGTTTTTAATAACAATGTCATGACAAGAATAATATAGTAAATAGAAAAAGAAAATAGCTATGCAATGTTAGTGAACTGCCAAACACGCCACTAGTTAGCTTGCACGCTACCGCGAATGAGCAAACAATAGTTCAAGCATTTTTTATGTTCCCGCTTCTGTGGGGTTCTTAGTTTATTTTAGTGTCCGTGTTATTTCAGTTTTCTCGTTTTTAAGTGGTAGCCATGAGGGGGAAAGGAGAACATTTGTTTAAGACCTCGCAGTCTAACTAAAACGCCAGTGAAAACTGGAATTTCCGCATCTCCCTCCGCATTTCATGGAGGGAGAAAACGGCTTGAAAAAATAAGACACGTTTCATGGCTATTGAGATAAAGCGGTTAAGTGAGACCAGACACAGATTAAGAGAAGCCAAGCGAAAGAGAAAGGTATTCTCTAGGCCAGTGTTGACACGTTGCATTCCCAGAAGTCAAGTTGCGGTTAACTTTGAAGGATTCATGAGCGGTGTTTAAACAAGCACAGTGACGTTACTGAAATATGAGCAGAAAAAGTGAAAGGAGGCAGTATCAGAGATTTGAGAAGCACAATTCATGATTAAAATATCGGAGAAACGGGCAGGGTATAATATATGAAAAAGAGTAAAATAATCCAATCGGAGTTTAAAGCCAATGTTGCACATGTATTTTCTACCTGGGTACATATATAAACTATCGTATGGAATAAAGAGCAGCATAAGCAGAATCTTTATTTTTATAAAGTTTATATTAACCTGACATTTTCTGTCAGTGAATAACCCTGGTCAGTGACTGATAGGAAATCGTCTTTGTAACACTGGTGACTAGACTCATCTGGCATTGTTTCCAAAGCGTACCTTCCCGTACTCAAAAATCTGAGCCAATTTTATACTATCCCATGGAAAGTTGCACAACAGTCGGAAAATATTAGCTCGAGCCAGAAACAAATAATTAGATGCTGACGAACATTCCACATAAAAGTCCTTGACTTTAATTCCCACTAATTATCAGTCGTGGATGAGTCACTGATTTGTCATTATGCTCCTTAATGCTGAAAGGGATTCTGATCCACCGAGAAAAACTGGATCAACAATATTAGTGAAGGAGCCGGGCGGGCTTTACCTCTGAAATTGCTGAAATGTGCCGTATCCTTGAGCATGGTACTTCATCTGAATTGCTTGTTTAATACACAGTGCGGTGCAAAAAATGTAGCACCCCTGGTTTAAATTTTTAAAGCAAGATTGTTTTTTTTATGGTTATTGTTTATTGTTTCTAAAGTATAATCTGCAAAAAAACAAAATCAATTCTACAGGCTAATATTCAAGGTCAGTCCAGACATTGTAGTTGAAACTTTTGCACAGGTCTTTTTTCCTTTTCTTTTTTTTTTTTCTTGTTTTGAAACTGTCAAAAATGTAAATAAGATGAAGAAGAAGAAGAAGAAGAAGAAGTAGAAGAAGAAGAAGAAGAAGAAGAAGGGCGGATCACTCACCAGAACTTTGAAGTTGATGTTGATGACGGTGCACCCGGCGTGGCACGGTGACCTGTACTCCACGCCGTCCGCGCCGCACACGGGGTCGAAAGACTCCGCCTCGCAGGCACATTTCAGGCCGCACCCCAGGGGTCCTGGAGGCCTGTGACTGACACCAGAACCAGGAAGTCAGCATTCCCACTGTCAGGCCAGTCGGGAAAAGGGCCGAACACTCCGGCAGAATACTGGGTGTAAACGCAGTTAACAGCCATCCCAGAGCCTCACCAGCGCTGGGCCTTGGGCGTGCCTTTTTTCTATTAGATTAAATTAGATTAAACTTTAATGTCATTGCCTTCAAAGACAATGAACTGTGTCCTCTGCATTTTACTCATCCTAGTTCCCTCGGAGCAGTGGGCAGCCACAGTGCAGCGCCCAGGGACCAGCTCCAGCTCTGAGGCCAGTGCCTTGGTCAAGGGCCACGGCAGGAGCACACCTAGGGGCAATTTGGACTCTCCAATTAACCTGACCTGCATGTGTTTGGCCTGTGGGAGGAAACCAGAGTACCTGGAGGAAACCCACGCAGACACAGGGAGAACATGCAACCTCCAGACGGAGAGGCCCCGGCCGACCGGGATCCGAACCCAGGACCTCCTTGCTGTGAGGCAAGTAGCAGCACCAGACGATTTGTTTAGAGGCATTCCGAAATTGCCAATGTGATTATATCACAAGAAGTGAAAGGTCAAGTCCTATTCACTTTAGGGTACCAAAAATAAAACCGTTGCATAGACGGGACTGTAAGCTTCCCATACATATATGACAGCATTATATTCTGCCTTGGTTAACCGATGAAAAAACGTGGAAAAATAAATAATGATGGACGGATGAAAAAAAAAAACAGTGATAGCACATAGAAAGCTTCCATCGCCGCAATGCTATCATACATTTTCTAACACGTCCCTGCAAGTGGGAATGATGGCCAGAATTCAGGGTCAAGGTCTGACCCTGGACTATAATGAGGACCAGGGAGGACGGATGGGTGAATAGCAGGGCACCACCAAAGCCCATCGGGATTGGTTGGAAGCAGTAGCGCACAATTGGAAAACTGTCATTGTGCAGCACAATGCGTGGAAATGTGGCTCACCTAGCACCCTGGCCTTTTAAGTTTTTCCTTTCCAAAGCACAATTGAACCCAGCACAGAAAGAAAATCTGAAATTTGCCCGTGTGAATTTCCCACAGGGCTGCCTGAACAGACATGTTTCTCGTCAGCAGCTCCCTCAGCAAGTTTACTCAACCGAAGAGTTACGCAAGTCACAAGAAAAAAACAGGACAAAAAATACATTGTGTTCCACTGATGATTGTTGGCACCCTTGGTTATGCATCGAGTTTATGCATAGATTTTTATTGTTGATTTTCTTTTTTGCGTTTTCTTTTTTGTGAAGTGAAACACTTGGCTGTATTCGTGATGAAAGCCGGGGGTGGGGGGTATTACTGCAAGGGGTTAGGGGGTGAGTAAGGGGGATGGGGGCGGGCAAATTACTGAGAAATCTTACAGATGCCTCCCACCCGGCCAGCTTTCTTCACCGTGACAACCTCTGTTCCCACAACTCGCACACGTTATCTGTATGCAGGAAATGCCACAACTGTCCTCAGATGAGCTAATCAAAAGACTGCGTTCCATTCAGGTCTGTCAACCGCCACATTTCCAAAGCTCCGGTATTTTTCTCTCCTGGTTGTGATTGTTATCATGAAAACCAGGATCACTCTGAAGGACACGCACTGCAAATGTTTAACCGGCACAGCGGAGACACAACAGACAAAAGATATGAAACCTGTTTTATTAATTTTTTTAATTCAGCACAGACCTCCAGGCAAGGAGGTGATATGCAGAAAGATGGAAAATTCTAGTCCTATAGGTGAAATCATCACAGTCCTGTGGGCACACGGGCACTGACATGAACCCATTTTGTACAAAATTAAGGTGAAAAGCATACAGCAAATAGCAATGAGTCAGACCTGCATTGTGTTCAATTATCTCCGTCTCAAAAATGATCTCGCTCTCAACCTTGGTCAACGGGATTGAGAGATTTGTTGACAGGACACGACATGCACACGAGGCGGTGGTAAACTGAAACGCTGGTAAGATTTGGAGGCTCACCTGGGGGTGTGAATCCCCGCAATGCTCTGCGTGGGACAGCCGAGGAAGAGGAGGGGAATGGCGAAGAGGATGCCGAGGAGCACAGTGGTGGCGCACATCCGGGCCATGGCCTTCACCGACAGGCCCCTCCTCTTCATCACCGCCCCCCCCAGCAGGACTCCCAGAGTGGCCGCGGGAATGTTCAGCCCCCCTGGGAGGGAAGTGACAGACACGTTTCAGGGCGCCGCGGTCGTAATTCGACCGTGGGAGCGGTCCACCCACAGAGTCAGTGCAGCTGTGCGTGTCAGTGATTGCACTTTCACTTTTGCTCCTGTGAATGCTTTCTTTCTTTTGACAAATGGTTCCGCTCTCATTCAGGCATTCGGCGGGCTCCTATCCATGGCCGATCGCAAAAGCGTCTGCAGAGGACAGAGCTGACTTTCCGCCAAGTTATCGGTGTCGAAATACAATAACAGGAGCTGGAGAAATAGCCGGTGTGTCCAATCTTATCCAAAAACTAACCTGAATTAGTTTTAAACTATGTAGCTAATTATGGTTTTCAATCAAGACATTGATAAGTAGAATCGGGTGTTTTAGTGCTGGGCTAAAATAAAAACCTGCCCCGACTTTGGTTGATTTTGGATAAGATTGGACACCCCTGATCAAGTGCGTAATGTGTTTGCAGAAGGAAAGGAACTGTATTAATTGAGAAGTGTAATATAAATACAGTTATTATTATTATTATTATTATTATTATTATTATTATTATTATTATTATTATTATTGTCATTGTTATTAGCAGTAGTAGCAGTTGTAGCAGCAGTAGTAGCAGTAGCAGTAATAGTAGTCGTAGTAGTAGCAGCAGCAGCAGCAGCAGCAGTAGTAGTAGTAGTAGTAGTAGTAGTAGTAGTAGTAGTAGTAGTAGTGCTATTTTGAGCCAGCATATTATATGACAAATTAACAAGCAACCATTTCCTTGGTTATACATTAACACTATAAATTCCTCAAATGCTTCTGTCATTACTTTACTCTTATTATTTTGTTTCCTCTATTTTATTAATGATTTATTTTACCAGTGGAAAACCCCCATTGGGTCAATTCCAGTGTGCTTATCTGAAGCTGAAACCACAGCTTGAAACCTCTAGACCACAGAACTGCATTACAACTGGAACAGCTATCCACAGCTGTGACCTTCTGTGAGCTCTGTGGTCAAGGGGGTTCCAAAGGGCTTTGTATAGGAGGGCTTCTGGACAGTTTAACCAAAGCAATAAGAGGTTGGTCACACAGGCACTTTAAGGTGTTAGATCACAAATATGCGATTGGGATGGTCACTGGACATTCTAATGCTGACGTGACAATCACGACTGGTGACTGAAAGCAAATGAGTTCTAGAACACTGAATTTTGGAGGAGAAAAAAAAAGCCAGCTCAGAAACAAACACACAGCTTTAGAATCCCGGGTCCTTATGCACCATAGCACACACACACACACACAAAGCCAGAAATGCATCCTGTGAATTCAGGATTCCTGCCTATGACCATAGCTAGGATGGATCCTTTGTCATACCAGGATGAAGGCTAGTAAAGCCACCCCATGTACAATAGCCACAACATGCTTTAGAAATGACTTCCTTTATAGAGATGCCATAGCAATAAAGACAGTTATAATACAGTATATAAACTAATGAGGAGAGCCTTGATCACCTACCTATGACCATGTTTGAATAGGATGTTGACTTTGTGAACTGCTTCTCGATGAACTTTGACATGAATGTTGCCACTCCCGCTGCCACAGCAGCTAGGTTAACTTGCGCCAATACAACCAGAAGGAAGATTGGGTTCCTCAGAGTCCTCAGGACTATTAGGGGGAAGCCTGTTTAAAAAATGAGTGAATGAGTGAATTAATGAATGAATGAACAATCCTTTGTAAGCTCGATGTCAAGTGCAAAAAGAAATATAATTAAAAAAAAGGTGGGGTTTAAAAAAAAAAAAGCAATTATAGAGCCACGTTTAATAAGAGACGAAATTTTTATATATAATGACTGTAATTAGATGAAATTACGATCACTCAAGAACAACAACAAAAGGATACAATAGCACATTATGTTCTGTCATGAAAGTAGGTCATTGAGTCACAGGATTCAGGATAATCCCAAAAGCAAACAGCACACCTTATTGCGGCACACCTGACGGAAACAACTTTGTACAGATGTTGATGTAAAGCCTTCAAGGTGAGACATTATATTACATTACATGTTATTTAGCTGACGCTTTTATCAAAAGTGACTTACAGTTGGTTAGACTAAGCATAGGCTGCCCCCTATGTGTTCCACACATGTCCCAGTGTCGCTGCATAATAAGATTATACATAAAAAGGGCACATCATTTTATTTTGGCATCTGCCAAATTCCAGTGGCAGTGGCACGCTGTGTGGTCCTTGAACATCTGCTTTGTTAAAGAGTTATTCACTCCCGAGGGGAACGGTGACTTACTCCTGAGGAACTGCACGAGGGTGAGGTCCTGAAGTGGGTCAGATTTGGGTTTTTCCTCCTTGTCCTTGGTCTTCGTTTCCACCTCCATATCGGCCCCGGCGGCATCCTGAGAAAAGGAAAACCGGGAGTTTCAGCGGACTCTGGGATTCCACCACACGGATATCTATAGGCCGGCCCGTGCCGGCCTTTTCTACTCTCCCTGCCCAAAATCCCGCTGACCTCCAACGGGAACGTTCAGGGCGGAAGATTAGCTGATTTCACATTCATCACTTTAAATAGATCTTGTTTAGTAACACAAAAATAAAAATGAAATAACTATCCAGTACAAAAAAAAACTTACACATTGTCAGGGGTTGTTGGACAGAGGAACCAAGAGCAGACTCAGGGAGGTGAAAAAAGGCAGGCTTTAATGAACAAGGGGCAGATCCAAAACACAACCAGAAACAGGCGATGGTCAAAATCCAGGCAGACGGGTACATATGGGATAATCCAAAACAGAGTCGAAACACCAGGCAGAGATCACAAACCAGAGCAAACCAGACAGAATTACAGGGGTGAAGGCATGGGGTGACAGCACGGGGTACAGGGTACAGGGTGAAGGCACAGGGTACAGGGGTGAAGGCACAGGGTACAGGGTACAGGGTGAAGGCACGGGGTACAGGGGTGAAGGCACAGGGTACAGGGTGAAGGCATGGGGTACAGGGTACAGGGGTGAAGGCACGGGGTATAGGAGACTAGAACCAGGGAGAGGACAATACAGGGACAGACACAGAATATGGGATATGACGAACTAGCCCTGAACAAACAAAACAGACCAGTATACATGGAACAGATAACAAGCAAAACAAGAATCAGGTGTGTGAACTGATGAACAGATAGGGAACAGGTGAAATGAAAGAAAATGACAAGAGACAGGAAGGAAGCACATACAAGGAGTGGGAGGCGGAGACAGCAAACGGAGCGCAGGCGAAACAAACGGACAAGAGTGAATGGAGAAAACAGACCACGGCGGCCACAGGGGGAAACAAGACGTAAGAACACCAGGGACCCAGACAGAAACCAGGAAACAGAGAAACACAGATGGCCAAAAGGGCCCAGACGTGGCACAAATGAATGAATGATTGTCAGTTCTTTGCTTTGTTAGAACATGCTGGCATTCTGTTAGATGTTAGAAATTAAGAGAGTTGGTGAAATACAAAAATAAGAGGGGGGTAAAAGTATGAAATTATATGATTAGTGTGATTGCGAAGCAGCACGCTACTGTTATTCAAAATTCAATGTTATTATTATTATTCTGCCACATTTTTGTCTACTTACTCCTCCCATGTTTTTCAGGATATCATCACTAAACCAACCATGTTCCCAAGATTTTCAGAGATATTTTTTCCAAGGAAAAGCTCCCATAGAGAATGAATGGTGAAATGTTGAACATTGTGACATTACATCGCCAGCTGATAATGTCACAAGGTAGCAACCACCTAGCACCACCTTAGCAACCAACTAGCAACAGCTCACCTTAGCATTAACAGTAGCAACAATAGTCCAATAGTCCAAACAACGGTTTGACGCAATCACACTCCACATTTTCTTGAGGAAATGCACATCTCTAGTTCTATTCTATGATTAGTCAACTATATACTATTCCAGTGAACTATTGTAACAAAATGTTTCTCGCAACATTTTCATTCTTAGTTTTTAGTCACATTTATTGGTGAATTGTACAGTTGTAAGCTTGTGGTAAGCTTATTATTATTATCTCCTCGTAATGAATGATGGGATATTAATTCTGTTCTCATTGGGCACGGATGCTTCCAACATATTTGGTGGGAATAAGGAAAGCTTTTGAGATCTTTAACAATTCTTGCTTCTTTGTGTTCAAACCTGTAGAACCTCACGTGGGCCATTAAATATAGTCTCAAACAAGTTCACAGGAACACAATGGGTGTTTCCCAATATCTGTTCTTGTCTGTTCTTGTGTCTGAGTTTGTGTTTGTTTCAACTAATTCTCAGTTCATCAAAATCTCTTGCTGCAATAAAATGCGTTTAGTTGGGGTTGAAGGAAAAGGCTCCAGGATGTGCTCACAACCATTGAGTTACCGACCGATGATCGATCACAGGCCAGGGAAAGTACACAAAGCTGGCAGTTGAACAGTGGAGAGACAGATGAGACACATTAAGTGATCGTCGGTTGTGCAACCGCTCTGGAGAGCTAACAAGGCATGCTTGATTTAAAATAGTTGGCTTTCATGCATTACCATTCTGGGCAAGACAAAACTAGCTTTGCTGTCCTTTGCTGAGTGCCAAAAAATATGTATCATCCAGGCAGATATCCCATCGGCACCAGCACACTGTAAACTAAGAGCATCTCAGATGGCATACCGAGTAGTCTGCTTATGCCATTATTTTACGTTACTGCATACACATGGACATACTGTAAGTAACGTAGTTACTCCAATCGCTCCATTTAAATGGTTTGTTCCATAATCTAATGCTCAACTAATTGGCAGCCATGTTTGTTTTCTTCCCGGATCTTTGACATCTACCTGAAGTGCATGAAAGTGTAAGGAATCCATATGCACCAAAAATCCATGTGTTTTATTCAGTTTTGAGTACACAGATCATTGAAGTAATTGCACAATTACATCCATGTGTACACAATAATTTGAATACTGCCATAAACTGATTACTCAGCATTTTGGCAAGGATGTAAACGTAGCCATTGTCATGTGTTTTCATTCATCATAGCACTGGTGTACACTGATGCTGCCCAGTCTCTTTCTTATGTAAGCAAGTGGACTGCAGGCACAGGTTCAGTGTGACAGACTCAATGTTTTTATTTAATTACTGTGTTTAAATATTGTGTTCTTCTCTTCTATGATCTCTGTGTGCGTGCACAGATGTTATTGCCATATTTCTTTTTAATGTGAGCTGCACTAACATCCTGACAACACAGGAAGAGAATAAAACTAGCGGAACAGAATCAAGAATAAGAAGAATAAATAAGAAAAAAGCTAGCCAACTAGTCAAGCAACTATCTGTACTATTTAACAAGCTATCAAGTCAGCCAATTAGGTAACTATTTAACGAGCTAGCTATCCAAGCCACTAGCTAACTGTCTAGCAAGCTAACTAGCCAACTACCTGACTGTTTAAGAAGCAAGCGATCCATGCAACTAGCTAACTATCTAACAAGCTAAATTGTTAACCACATTGTTGACCATCTATCAAGGTGAAGAGCCAGCCAGCGGACTAAACAACTGTTCCTACCTCCTTCGGCATCTCACGGGGGAAGAAGAAGTAGGGTATGGAGGTGAGGAAGAGGAAGGCAGCAGCCACAAGGAAGCCCAGCCACCAGGCACCCACCCAGCGGGGGTCCTGATTGGTCAACCTCACACCCTTACCTGAGGACAAAGCAGGACAGATGCACAAACATCATCTCCTGCAGACACATAGCTCTGAGAGCCCTAGTGAAAATGATTCATTATTTAATGAACAATTATTATTATTATTATTATTATTATTATTATTATTATTATTATTATTATTATTCAGTGTTTGCAATAACATGTATCAAACAACAGAACAAAGAATAGATTGGTAAAAGTGGTCATTTTGATATTGTTGTTCCCTGGGGCTGGTATTCATGGACTTGAATTGCTCAAAGCCGAGAGGCTGAGGGGACTGAGTTCATGTAAGGATCTCATTTCTGTTTTTAACGAGATGAAAAGCTGCAGGCTATAACCTTAAACAGCCTGCAGCTCACGAGCAAGCCCAGGTCGAACACCTGCGGTGTGTCCTCCCTCAATCCAAAAGTTTAAAACAAATAGTGCCACACTCATTTTTCGACTATTTTGTTACGCTTCTAATGCTCCTGGACTGGCTCTCTGTGTATTTGCTTTGAAACATGTGAGTACTCATCCAGCATCGCTGCTGTGGCTACACCGAACAACTCTATTAATAATAAATATACTGATACGGAGGATCCTACAGTTGGACTCAAAGTGAGAGACAGAACTTGGTTTAGCTGTTCAGCTCTGCCTTTGGAGCGTCTCATTTTATGCCTGACGGGGGACGTCACCACTGTAATGCCTTCGGAGAGCCTTAATGGAGATGAGGGTCAAATATGCATGTCTGCAGAAGAGAAAAGACATTTGTCTTTTCATCTGGCCCCTTGGCAGTATCAATATTGTGTTAAGTCTGTTTTGAAACTGGGCCGCAGTCCTGCTCCTGCACAGTCCAGAATTCAATACTGAACAGTGGGGCCTATTTGGGGATTGGAGCGATATTTGAAGGCGTCCTGTGAACTGGAAGAGGGATGAAACTCACCGGGCTTGTCTATGTCCACATAGAAACGGAGCATGAAGGAGCCCAGGATGAACCCGGCTGCAGGACCCATCGTGGTTATGGCGAAGACTATGCCTGCAAGAAAAATACTGTCTGACCAGGGGGTCCCCAAAACAGGGGAGCCACATGGACTGCTGGTTTTACCAGGTTTTCACTGTAAAAACCAAAAAATCACCCTTTCATAAACAATATGTAAATGTGTTTTTTTTTTTTTGGAAAACATAATGACAAATATATTGATAATTAGCAGGGTAACTCTGGGAAATCCTGACAATATTAAAATAAATGTTTTTTTGTATTGTATTGTATTTTCACCAATGTTTACAATTTTTTTTTTTTTTAGTCAAATGCATTTTGGCTGCGGTAAAAATTATATGAGGTGATTCAATAATACCGAAATAAGTATTTGAAATACAAACAGTATTTGACCCAGGACTGCACTATGTACAACCCTGATTCATTATGCTATCTATAAATCATTAATAAATGAATACATTTTTGATGATGTGCACCCATTATAGAAGATTACTGTAAAGTAAAATCTCCAGCATACACTGGACTTCACATATGCTATTATCGAATGACTCATTGCAGGATTGCCCCTACCAAGGTACATTGGAGAGTTCCTCTTGCTGGCGAAGTCATCTATGTAGGAGATGCCAAAGGGTTGTATGGGTACACAGCCAATGCCCAGGAGGAGCTGACCCAGGAACATGATGACCATTACGGCCTGGTTGTCATCTCTCTGGTTCTCGGTGCAGTTCTGGTGAAGGGCCTCAGTGCGAGGGCTGCTCTCCATGAGGCAAAGACTGCTGTTCAGAGCGTCTGCAGCCATTTTGTAAACAACAATCAGTGGTCACTGACCCTGTTCCTGGAGATCTACCATCCTGTAGGCTTTCACTCCAACCTTAACAAAGCACACCTCATTCAACAGCTAGAGCAGGGCTGCCCAACCCTGTTCCTGGAGATCTACAATCCTGAAGGTTTTCACTCCAACTCTAACAACGTTAGGTGTCTTGCTCAGGGACACTTCGACACTGACCAACTGTCAGACCTGCTCTTACCTCCCAGGCCAAAGTCACCCCACTGACTGAGGCTTCATTTGGCTAAAAAACAATTCTGTCTTTCGAAGCTCAGCATTGAACTAGGGGGGTAAGACATCTAAGTGGTAAACCTGCTCTTCTGCAGCCTGTAGCCCTCCTGTCGGGGTATTTTTCAAAAGTTTCATTTAAAAATATCCCTGCAGAAACATCACCAGCACAATGACTGGGGGTCACCAGCAGGTGGCGACAGTGAGGTCACTTACTGACGATGGAGTTGCTGTACTCGTAGGGCCTGCTGAGGAAGTGGGGCATGGCCATCATGATTCCCGCCATGCCGGCGATGATCCCGCCCCCTCCGATGAACCGCGGGCGGTGCACCCGACTCCCGAAGAAACTGACGAACACAATCAGCACTGTGTTCCCCACCTGCACAGGTACGAGAGGGAAAACCCTATCACACTGTGTTCCCCACCTGCACAGGTACGAGAGCGGAAACCCCATCACACTGTGTTCCCCACCTGCACAGGTACGAGAGGGAAAACCCCATCACACTGTGTTCCCAACCTGCACAGGTACGAGAGCGGAAACCACACCCCCCGTCCCAGCCATAGGTGCGGTGTGTTGTGTGCCTACCTCATTGAAGGCCACAAGCAGGCCTGAAGTCCGACTGGAAAAGCCATATCTCCTCTCGATGGTGGAGACAGAGCCCTTCAGGTAGCCGGACAACAGAAGGTGACCCAGCTGGAGAAGTCCATGGCAGAAGACAAAAAACTAAAGAGAAAAAACACACACACATGCGCAGTGCTTAACTGTCAAAGTCAATGATTTAGAGTCCGTGCATCTGGTTTCCAAGGCTTACTTTTACAACTGATTGAAGGAAACCAAAGACCTGCAGTCACAGTGTCCCCTCCAGGACTGGAGTTAAACCTGCAGACACTGCGGCCCTCCAGGACTGGAGTTAAACCTGCAGACACTGTAGCCCTCCAGGACTGGAGTTAAACCTGCAGACACTGCGGCCCTCTAGGACTGGAGTTAAACCTGCAGACACTGCAGCCCTCCAGGACTGGAGTTACATTACATTAATGGCATTTGGCAGACGCTCTTATCCAGAGTGACGTACAACTGCAGACACTGCGGCCCCCTCCAGGACTGGAGTTAAACCTGGAGACACTGCGGCCCTCCAGGACTGGAGGTAAACCTGCAGACACTGCGACACTCCAGGACTGGAGTTAAACCTGGAGACACTGCGGCCCTCCAGGACTGGAGTTAAACCTGCAGACACTGCAGCCCTCCAGGATTTGCCACTTTCTGGCAATTTACTTCCTGTATTTGCCTCTACTGCCTGTATGTGCGATGTTTCATCGTGAAGTATCTAGTATATTGACTACATGTTTTTTGTCCATGTGATCTGCACCAATTATTGGGACATCATATCTTGAGGGGTGTCCTTAAAAACCCACGTCGGTATGTTATGTCAATAGTTTTGTTATCATGTCAATAGTAAGTGTTTCCAGTGCCTAATTTGCTGGAATACTTGCTTTCCTATGATAAGCTTACTGATAGCCTTCCCATTTCATGTCATAACAGAGATATTACTTTCATACTCAGCAATTAAGAGATAAGACTGTGGCCATAGGCTAAAGGTGGATACATATACATACACCCGCCTTAGGTTCTGTTAACAGAGCTTAGGCTGAAGAATATCCTGGAGTTCACTTTGCTGTTCCCTCTTGTGAATTTAAAAGCCTCAAGATTTCTGTGTACATGATATTTACTTGTCAAATTATCTTTGGGTTTGAGTGCAAGACGGGGTACAATTGGCTACCAAATTGGGAGAAAAAGGGGGGAAAAAATCCGAAATAAATAAATAAATAAGAAGAAAAACTGTGGTGGGAAAATGTAAAATCCAGATTGTCCAGGAAAGGACCGCAGTGATAAGGCACTCTTTAATACATGCAGCACCAATCTCTCTGATACTGTATATGTAGTCTGCATTTTACAGTCACAACTACACACTTGGCACCATCTATGTTGTTCCAGTCATGTGCATATTCTTCTTGTTCCTGTTGAATGAACTCTTCAGCAAAACATCTTTATCATACAGCTGGGCAACTCATTAATGTCATTTGTCTGACATTTATAACAATATGTCTTATATAACAGAATTGCAACATTGCCAGAAGCCCAAGGTCAGGCAAATGCCACAACACTCCCTAAAAGTGTTTCCAAGGAATTAATCAGCAGTCTGTTCAGCAGCAAGATTAGGGACAACACATTTTTGTATTCAAATTCACTGGTCAACCTGCTGTTTCAAAACAAAGCTTCAGTTGGTCAAACCATGGTACACCATGGTAAGCCATGTTTAGCTAGCAGCTAGTCTGAGCTGGATGAGCAGCTAGCCAGAAAACAGGGCATTGCACAACACAGCCATTTGGGTCACCTTTTTTCGGGGACAGCATACCTTTATGTTGTTAAGGGGGCTTCTGCGTCTTGCTGGAGTAAGCTCAGCCAAATCCCGTTTCTGATGATCGGAAGCCGTCATGTTGACCCTACTTCTTCAGGAAACTGAAAAGAATAGAGGAGGAGTTGTATAGTTATATAGCTACTCCATTTGTTTACTGTGCTAACCTTTGGACTTTGCCGTCTGCAAACTGTTGCGCTTTCATTTTCAGGGCTAGGGATGGCAGTAACCAGGACACTATTATTATTATTATTATTATTATTATTATTATTATTATTATTACTATATTTTTTATTTTTTGGAGGGGGTGAAATTTGTATATAAATATATATTTCATCAACCTCCCCTATAACCCAAAAAAACCCACAAGATTCTCCCTCTGCATGCCTGCACCATCCACACACCTCTCCAGACTCACACAGCTTGACTCCTGTTCGAGCTTGTCCGACCTAAACACACAGCTCCCCTTACACTTGGAGCGCCCTAGTGTGCTTACATTATTCTGCACCTCTCAGGCCTGGATTCAATCAATCGTTTACGGTTAACAAACTCCAGACCTAGCCATCAAAGTTGAATGACCCATCCAGTGCTTGAATGAAGCCAATTCTATAGCCGGCAGCATAATTACACAGTGTGGAAAATGTTGTTAAAATTATAGCAATCTGCTGCCAACAATTAGCCAAGAGGTTCATGCAATTAATTGAACAACCACATTATGAAATACAGTACTGCACTGTAATGACAGTGCTACCATTATCCATATTGCAGCTACATTTGCAGAGGTACTGTACAAAATGCAGAATGTACTGTATCTGTGTCAAAAATGTTAACTTTAAAAGTAGTAAAAACTATTTACATTTTATTAAGCAATGTAGCACGTGTATATGGTGTATATGAAATGACCCCCATACTGCAGGACAAGCACTTCACATGTGGTTAAAGTGCACATTCTCAACTTTCATTGCAGGGTATTTTTATACATTTTCATTTTGCCATTACCACAATGTGGCAGCACATTTATGTCTACATTTATATCTCCCAATCTGGTCCTTCACCCAGACATACAGTAGAAGTAGGCAGATGGCAGTCGGCCAAAATAGCACACACGACAGGAAGTAGAGACTTGCTATTCATCTCTATTATGTATGTCAATGTTACAAGAAGATAGGGGTCAAGACTTATAACCATAGGCCCCTGTGGCGGTTTTTCTATCAGTTTAGCAATACTTGAAGATAAGAAAGTTGATGGCCAGAAATGGCGGTAATTTGCTTTAGATTTCATTTTGGCAACCACCGCGGATGCCAGTGTAATCAAGAATCTTTGCAGTGATTCGCTTGCGACCTTGATAAGATCTAAACTCCTGAACAAAACATGAGGGGAAAAAAAGGGGGGGGGGGAACAATCTCCTGATTGTTTCAGCTAAAAGTGAAAACTCTGCTAAAGTTCAAAAAGACATACGTGAAGATGCCTAAATCCTGGGGTCCACAAACTGACAGAATTTGTATACATTTAAAAGCGTATATTGCACATTCTTAGACATGAAAATAAAACAGTGTTCATTTCATATCAGCAGTTGTGTGGGCATTGATCACAAAGTGTGTCAATTAAAGTGAATCTCAGTCCAAACTGCTCAG
The DNA here is from genome assembly GCF_963514075.1 of Conger conger. Taxonomy (NCBI): domain Eukaryota; kingdom Metazoa; phylum Chordata; class Actinopteri; order Anguilliformes; family Congridae; genus Conger; species Conger conger. Next base: position 60,613,145 of record NC_083766.1, read on the forward strand.
TAAATCAACTGAATGCATTTCAACATAAACCTGCAATAACTCAAACACAGTGAGACTGTAGCACATGCAAATGTGTGCGCCAGTCTCTTCAATCACTTACATGCAAACTCAAATCTAAACAGGCAAGATGAATGAAGGAGTTCGGAAACTTACATCGTATTGCAGGACGGAATGTTTTTCCAAAGTCTCTCAACATGTCCCAAACCAACTGAAAAGTTAAAAACCAGGAGTTCTTGTTTCTGTTGAAGGGGAGGGATTTGTAATCTCAAGCTGCATGGAGGAAGTGCCTCCCTCGCTCAGTGTAAAAATAAAGATTTGGACCATTTCTCCTGCAGTATCCTGTGCAAGATTTCTTTGGATCTTAGGACATCTAATGCATGATAGAGGAATTGAAATTGAGTGCTCAAACGGTTTACAAATGAAAACTACTCAACTCCGCTGGCTTTTGAGTTGAAGTAGCATAGTCTTAAAAGTGATTGATGCCTTTAATGCAGCATTACCCTACAGCAGGGCCAAGAAAAAACCTAGAAAAAACCTAGAAAATAGGTCCTTCTCAGATTACCAGACAAAACCGGTTGTACCTGCTAACATAATACTTATCTGGGGTTAACATGCATGGTCATTTTAAAATAGCCAGGCATTTGCCTTTTACAAGCAAAATGACTCCTTGCTTTGCAAACATCTGTAATTTTACAAGGGAACTGTCTTTCTTTTGTTTATAATTTGTATATAATATAATTAGGTTATAATTTCAGGTTCAATAAAGTTGAAAACTTTGGTAGGCTCCAATTGTGTTTAATTGAAAACAATGACAAAAATCTAATAAAATCGCTCTGGTTGATGGGGAAAAGTTTAATCACAAGACCTACTGTAATGTATTAATTTACATAAATGGCAAAGTTGATGACAGCAGTGTGGATTGTGATCACAAGGAATGCTAATGCACAGAGGAACAGTGGGTTATTTATAATAATATCATGATTATATATTATGGAATTGGCAACCAATGGGATTTTGGAATGGCACTGGACAGCATATCAGTTGACCACAAGGTGGCAGCATTTCCCTTCGCATGACAAATCCTGCGGAAGGGAACTGCAAAAGCATTGTATGCATATTATAACATTTTTCTTTTGTTTATGTACAAGGATTGTACATAGAAAATAAGAAGAAAACATGCCAAAAAAAAAAACGTCAATAATAATTATCATCTTTATTCCATTCATGTCATTCGGAAAAACAGTATTTAAGCACATTAAAGAAATGTGTCAGGGCTTTCAGGGCACAATTTGACAATTAAGCCTCAATGGCTAAATTCCAGAAAATAATAACACTGTATTTCACAATTGTGATGGAAGACCATTAAATGAATGAACAATTATCACACATTATACCTACCTTTTCAGCTAATAGACTCAGCTAAACTCAGGCTGAGCAGAACATAGATGGTTATGTGTAATACGTAACCCCCCAGGTGTTGAACTCATGTATAATATGGTTATACTCATGTATAGTATTAAATCAGGTATTACAATGTTACTATTGTATACTAAATTACTAATGTAAATATGTTTGCTTTTGCATTATTAAAAATAAAGTTGACCTCCCAATATTTTTATTTTTTTACTTTTGCTCGGTCATATGACTGGAGACCAAAAGGTGATGAGATTTCATAAATCTAAAGGTAAAAATCATAATAATAAACCAAGCGTACATTAATTAAACAGTGCAACACATTTCTGTTTAAGTTTTTTTTGTTTTTGTTTTCTAAAACCATTGTTTCATTCCTGGACTTTGGTTTCTTCAGCAGCAATCACAAAAATCTACTTATTAAACTGTGTGTGTGAAACAAAAAAGAACCGCTTACATTTTTGATGGATGTTAGAGACAAATGAATAGGTTACAGAACAGATGTCTCACTCTAGTCAAGGGACATTCATAATCATTCAAACTTATTGAAGTTAATGTAATTGCAGATTACTTATGCCACCTCACAACTAATACCAAAAGTTAATTTCATTAAAACAAACTCACAATCAGTCAGACTTTCATCTATCAAAATTGGTCATCTTTTTCTTTGTGAAAAAATGTATCACTATATTCCTAATCTCTTTGGTGTTTAGTCCATAAATCAGTGGGTTGACAATGGGGGGCAGCAGGAAGATGGAGACGCCCGCGGCCCTTCTCAGGTACGGGGACACCTGGTTGAACCTGTGCGCGAGCACCTTGAACATGGTGGTGACCTGGAACACCAGGAACACCGTCAGGTGAGTGCCGCAGGTGCGCAGGGCCTTGCTCTTGGTGTCCGACTGCTTGTTGGCGAGGCAGGCCACCAGGATCTGGACGTAGGTGAAGATCACGGCGATCAGGGACATGCCCTGCAGGAAAGCCGCGACGAATATGCCGTAGTAGTTGTTGACTGCGGTGTCCCCGCAGGCCAGCTTGAGCAGGCTGGCGTTGTTGCAGTACATGTCAGTGATGCTGTTGCCGCAGAGACGCAGGCGAGCGAGCAGGCAGTAGAGGGGCGACACCACCGCCAGGTCCGTCACCACTATCGCCAGGACGACCTTCAGCAGGTTGGCGCGGCTCATCATGACGCCGTACCTGAGCGGGCGGCAGATGGCCAGGAAGCGGTCGTACGCCATGGCGGTGAGGATGACGTAGTCTCCGCCCGCGTACACGTGCACCATCATCGCCTGGAGGACGCAGCTGGCGCAGTACACGGAGCGGTCCTCCAGGGCGATGCCGCTAATGAGCTGCGGGAAGAACAGCGTCGCTCCTATCAGGTCGTTCACGAGCAGGTTGAGGAGCATCAGGTACATGGGCTTGTGCAGACTTCTGTTCAGGGTGATGCAGAGGATAATGGTCATGTTGCCAGCTATGATGAAGCAGTAGGTCAGCGTGGCCATGATGATGGCAGCGTAGGCCTGGGATGGCGGTATGTCCAGGGACTCCAAGTAAAAAAATGGAGGAAAGACTGTGTCGTTGGGCTGCCACGCCATGTTCTCTTATTGAGCGTTTTAATTTTGACTTTTTGTATTTTTGACAAACACCTGTTGAGGAAATAAGAAAGAAAAAAAAGACAGAAAATTGGAGAAGGAATTTGTGTACACATACACACAAGCACATTGCACACACATGAACATTGGTTCGTATGTTCAATCAATATTTCCCAAAACTTCGTCTTCCAAATAAATTTCATAAAGTTTCACGTTTTCCTTCACGTTAATTGATTTTGCTGCAACCGTTGGTTTAACCTTTGACAAGGACAAATGTTGACTAACTGACTCCAGGCTAGTCTGTGTGTCTGTCTGCAGTTATTCGGATAGAGAGTACCTCTCCAAGTTTCTGGAAGCACTCACACGCATCAGCCCAACAGTTCTGCTGTCTGAGCCTCTCCTCTGGAAACAGGCTATTTTAATATCGTAATAATCCCTTCAGACTCAATACCGTGATGCACTGACAGCATTCGACATCTATGCTCCCTCGCTTGGGGTTTTTTGTCCTTAAGGACAAAAGTCACGTGTTCTGCGACATCAACAGAAACCCTGTAAACACAGTATGTCCAAATAAATACCTGGATTTAAGTGAAAAGTGATTTTAAGTGAAAGTAAAAAAAAAGAAAGAAAAAAAAAAGAAATTCCAGACCAGAAATGTCTATGATGCTGAAGTTTAGATGATTTACTTTGTGGTTGTGATTTAGTTTGTGCTTTAGAAGGACAGATGCTCACTAAAGTTGAAAACCGTGTATCAAAGTGGAAAGTTTGATATCAGCCGATTGAGTTGTCTTTCAAAACAATTCAAAATAATTACTATAACCACGAGTGGTAATTAATGGGGTCCAAGGAGCATGCTGCAAGCACGGACTGCTAAGCTGTAAGGACACATACTGTATCTGATGAATGGTCCAAACTTTTCAAACTTTTAAATGTTCACTTTATTTCCCAAAATTTTACATGGTTTACCCTCACTCACTCATGATGGTCAGTCATTGCCAAGATTGTCAAGTGCCCAGTGAATGTTGATTGGCTGATGTCAGTCATATCTGTTCAGGTATGGCTTGATCATTGATTGGTAAAGTTTCAATTTTATTGGTAAAGCATTGCTTATGTATAATCTTGTATGTTCCTCTCACAGTGCCAACTATTGGTGGAATTACAGAAACATTGGCCCCGAATGCAACTGTTGCCAAGTTTTCATGATGATCAGAAGAAAATCTTTCAAGAGCTGTTTCAGTGAAATGGCCATGCCCACAACAATTCACTGACATGTCATGGACCAATGGTTTGCAGCATCAAAACAAAAAGTAATAACTCTTATCGGCGTTACTCACAGCATGTCTGTGTAAAATTTGAAGATCTCAATGGTTGCTGATATAATTTATTTTCGGCAAAGTTGTTCATCTGAAGGAGTAGGATCTACTGATGCAAGTTATAGGACTTTCCATGAACCATAGCCAAAGACACACTCTTTAAAAAGTGGGCGGCCTGTAGTGTAGTGGTTAAGGTAAATGACTGGGACCCGCAAGGTCAGTGGCTCTAATCCCCAGTGTAGCCACAATAAGATCTGCACAGCTGTTGGGGCCTTGAGCAAGGCCCTTAACCCTGGACTCCTGTTTAGTCTAATCAACTGTATACTGCTCTGGATGAGAGCGTCTGCCAAATGCCATTAATGTAATGTAATGTAATGTAAAAACCTGCATATTTGCTGTCACTGCTTTCGTGCCCCTTAATGGCCGACTGATCCCAAATTTTACATGATGATATCAACAGTACACAGAATCATGGATTACATTGGCTCAGGAGGTAAGAGCAGTCAAACTCAATGTTCAATGACAAGTAAGGCATTCACTACAGAATCGTGTACCGCCAGCTGTTGAAACTTGTCGCTAGTTTGTAAAACTGTACCCAGCCGCAACAATATGTGATAGTAGCATGTTGGAAGGCAGTTATACAAGGCTAAATTGTGTACTCGCTTTGTCTGGAAGGCAGGCTATCTAAATAGCTAGCCTAAAACTCAAGTTCAAACATTTAGGTCATGCAAATAACTAAGGAAAATTTGCATATGTGGCGAGTCTGAAATCCCTATTTTCCACTCCGTCCGTTCCGTTCAGTTTAGTAAGCAATATCATTCATGTGAATTAAAGATTTAATCGTACGTTGCACATTATATGTCCTTTGTATTTGTAGTGACTAAGGCAATTACCTGTGCAATATGTATGGGTATTAAAGTTAATGAAAATAGTTTGATTGAATATGAATTATGAAAAGGTGCACCGCACCCACTGATAATATAGTCAGCATAATCCAGCCCATTTCCCACCTGCGCCATGCACTTTGAACTGTGTGCTTTTCGCTTCTCCTGACAAAAATTCCAATATTCAATAGCCAAATATGGCCCTTGGTCATTGGTAGACTGTCCTGCCAGACAATGGCTCCAAACATACCTAAAGATCCAGACAGAAATGGCTCAGTGAAAATGACATTCATATTGTGCAATGGTCATCTCCCATTTAAGTCTCCAAACTTAAATCCTATGAAAAACCTGTGGTCTGAACTGAAGAGGGGGGTCCATGAGGGCAAACCCAGGGATATCAACGATTCTGAAAAGTTCTGCATGGTGTAATGGCAAACAATCTCTCCAAATGTGTTCTCTAACCTTATCAGAAATTACAGGAAATGACTGACGGCTGTCATCTTTTCCTGTGGTGTTTGCAGGAAGTATTAAACCAGGGGCGCCAATAATTGCGAAACCTGTTATTTGGGGAAATATATTTTCTGGGAAGAACTCGGCTATAGAGCGGGAGTCCAACTTCCTCAGGCCAGGAAGTTGTAAAGTAAAGGTCGAATGGAGCTGCCAACCGTGGTATGCTTGTGTGTAAGTTGATGTATTCCTCAAGGGTTCCGATCTGTATGGTCACGCTAGGACTCGGAACCGTACTGTCCTCTAGGGTCCTCTTCACACTTGTTCCTGTGTTCAATCTGCAATTCATTGTACGTCGCTCTGGGTAAGAGCATCTGCTAAATGCCTTGTAATGTAATGCAATTGTGCCTAATGTTTATGAATACTGTTATCAAATAGAGGCAAGGTGTATTCAAAGAACACACACTCCTGCATATGTACTGTAGTGTGCAGAACACACACCTCCAAACCAGCTGTGTCCGTGGGAGCAGACATATCTCAGATCTGGCCGGATAACATTTGGCATACAGTGGGAATAAGATGTACACCTCTCATTGAACATTCACAGGGAAATATTATCTTTGTTGGGGTGTGGGTGGTCAATCAAAAACATTTTTACATTTGAAACGGGAGAGGAGCCCACAGTGCATTGAGGGACCAGCACTTAAGTGATTTGGCCAAGGGAGGATGCCCCCCTCTCAATGATTAATTTCTCTCTGTTACAAATACTAGCCCCTCGATAGGATCAGGGAATCAATTACATGCTTATTGAGAAAATGAGCATGAGCTAATTAAGGTACACACTGTACACCTGAGTATTAGTGGTAGGAAAATGCAAGCATGGCTGGGCTGAATGGCCTGTTCTCGTTATTATGTTATGCTATGTATTTTACATCACTAGGTGCAACACAAGCAGTGCAGAACCGAGATTGTTTTCTGTAATATACACTCAGTGAGCACTTTATTAGGTATTTATTAGACCAGATCTGTTTTTTAGACATTTTTATGTCTTCTGCTGCTGTAGCCTATCCACTTAGAGGTTTGATGTGTTCAGAGATGCTCTTCTGCATACCACTGTTGTAATGTGTGGTTATTTGTGTCACTGTCACCATCCTGTCAGCTTTAACCAGTCTGGCCATTCTCTTCAGCTGAAAGTATATTTCAGCCTGGATACAACCAGACTTTTCCTCCTGGACCAAACTGTGTGAAGTACCACTTGCATTTTAGATACAAATTTTTAAAGACAAATTAATGGACAACACAATGCATATCTCATAGTCATAATCATCATTAAATAATTTCAGTTAATGGCAAACAATTACAGATTATTATGGCATCTCAAAATGAATACCGTAATTACAGTGAAGGATTCAGATGTTCATCCATCAAATCTGGTAACCTTTTTCTTTCTGAAAAAATGTATCACTATACTTCTAATCTCTTTGGTGTTTAATCCATATATCAGGGGGTTGAGGATGGGGGGAAACACTACTGTTGAGGTCCCAATGGATCTCATAAGGTACGGGGATACCTGGCGGAACCTGAATGAGAGCACAGTTAACAAGGTGAAGACCTGGAACACAAGAAAGACTGTCAGGTGAGTGCCACAGGTGCGCAGGGCCTTGCTCCTGGTGTCTGACTGCTTGTTGGTGAGGCAGGCCACCAGGATATGGACATAGGTGAAGATCACAGCGATCAGAGATATGCCATTCATAAGAGAAGAGAGGAAGAGGCCATAATAGTTGTTGATTCTGGTGTCCCCGCAAATCAGATTGACTAGGCTGGGGTTATTGCAGATCATTGCATTGATGCTGGTCTTGCAGAACCACAACCTGGAGAGCAGGCTGAAGAGGGCAGAGATGAGGACCAGGTCAGTCAGCCACATTGCAACGACAATCTTCAGGACATAGGCGTTGCTCATCAAGGTGCTGTAGCTGAGCGGGCGACAGATGGCCAGGAAGCGGTCATACGCCATGCCGGAGAGGATGATGAAATTCCCGCCCCCATACAGGTGCACCAAGAGCCCCTGGAGGAAGCAGGCAGCAGAGGAGATGGAGCGGTCATCCAGGGCGATGCTACTGATGAGCTGGGGGAAGAATGCACTGGCCCCCATGAGGTCGTTGACCGGCAGGTTGAGGAGCATCAGGTACATGGGCTTGTGCAGACTTCTGTTCAGGGTGATGCTGAGGATCAGGGTCATGTTGCCAGCCACAATGAAGCAGTAGGTCAGTGTTCCCATGAGAATGGCTAGAGAGATCTTGGACGGTGGTATATCCAGGGACTCCAAGTAAAAAAATGGTGGAAGACCTGTACTGTTGTGCTCAATCTGCATGTTCACTTATTGAGAGTTGCTTGCTGTATTTTTTCCCGCACTTGTTCTAGAAATGATAGAGGCAAAATGCAGAAAATTATTGAAAGGTTTTGTACACACATACACAAAAATAACATATATGCACTCAATATTTCCAAGAATTTTGTCTTCCAAATAATTTCCTGAAATTGTTCAATTCCTCCACAAACACAGTTTTGACAACAATTTTGACAAGTTAATTTAGCTGACTGGCAAAGACTAACTTTAACAGCTGATTCAACCGCTGACAGAGACAAATGTTGACTGACTCCAGGCTAGTCTGTGTGTCTGTCTGCAGTTATACGGATAGAGAGTACCTTACCATGTCTCTGGAAGCACTCACACGCATCAGCCCAACAGTTCTGCTGTCTGAGCCTCTCCTCCAGGTACTGGTTATTTTAATATCGTAATAATCCCTTCAGACTCTAAAACATGATGACAGCATATGATTTCTTCTTTCCCTCAACTGGGGGCATTTGTCCCTAAGTGCTCTGCAGCATGACCAGAAACCCTGTAATTACAAGTCGTAATCACAGCTAAATGCAGTCTCCTGTCTGTCTGAAGACCCCTAGTGGCCTTGGTGCCAGCGTCCAGAGAATGCTCAACTCAGACATTCAGTGTAACCAAACTATGAGATGAAGCAACAAGTTCTGTGTTCTTGCTTCATTAGTAAGCAAATACAAGAACAACTGTGTACCTTTAGTGTATACCCAGGCCGAAAAAAATACAAAACATAAAACCATAATTTGTCCATACATATAAATATCCCTACATATATGTGCCCAAGAATCACATAAGTAAAGCTAATGTTACCTCTGACTCCAAATCTTTACATATTAACAATATGAAACAAAGGCTTAACAACTTAGATGCTAGTTGGCCTTAGTGACAGATTCAGCTGTGTTTCCTTCGTGTACCAGGTCTGAAACAGATGCAAAACATGTAGGTACAGAGGGGCTGTCTTGTCGGCTGCAGTGTAGGCCAGTAGCAGTAATCTAGTCAGGAGATTACCAAAGCCTGGATGAATAGTTGTGTGGAGTACATGGTCAGGTATGGTTGAATCCTCCTAATGTTAAAAAGAAGGCATCTTCAGGACTGTGATGTAGTTGCAACCTGCCCTTTGAAGTGGTCTTTCAGGACCACCACCAGGTTCCTAGCAGAGTGGGAAGCAGCCGCTGGAGCACCATCAACGGTGACTGAGATATGGTGTGGTCGGGAGGCTCCGTGAGCGATGGAGAGCAGCTCTGTCTTGTTGAGGTTGAGAATCAGGTGATGCCTGGCCATCCATGAGCAGATGAAGCCCAGGCAGGCAGATACTCTCTCATTAACCTGTGTGGTGGCGGAAGGGAAGGAGAGGAAAAGCTGGGCGTGATCAGCACAACGGTGACATGAGAAGCCATGTGACGCAATTATTGAGCCAATGGATGTTGTGTAAAGGTAGAACAGCAGAGGCACCTGTACAGAACCCTGTGTGACTCCTCTGAGATGGGGATGAGGGCAGAGATGGACCCCCACCAGACTACCTGCTAGGACCTATCTGCCAGATAGGACGCAAACCCAGAGAGGGCAGTCCCAGAAATACTCCTCTCAGCCAGCGTTGAAATCAGGAGTCGGTGGTCGCCTGTGTCAAATGCTGCAGACAAGGAGGATCAGGACAGAGAAGAGGGCACGTGCCTCTGTCACAGGCAGGGGAGCAGTCTCTGTTCAGTGCCCGAATCAGAAGCCAGACTGTTGAGGGTCAAGCTGATTGTGCTGCTGGAGAAAAGATGACAGTAGGTTAAGTACTGCTCATTCTACAGCTTTGGATAGAAAAGGCAGTACTGATACTGGTTGATAGTTCCCAACATCAGAGGGGTCTGATGTTGGTTTCTTGAGTACTGGGGTAACACCAGCTAGTTTAAAGTCAGAGGGAACATTACCACTGGCAAAGGAGCCATTAAAAAAAGAGGAGAGATAAGGAAGGAGCTCACCGGATATGGACTGGAGGAGAGCTGATGGGATAGGTTCAAGCGGACAGGCGGTTGCACAATGGTTTGTGATGAGTTGAAGTATGTCTGTGGGTTCCATCATCGTGAAGGAGGTCGGTGCAGCAGTGGGTGTGGTTTGGCGAGTAGGTGGCATCACCGGATGAGTGAAGGAGTTCCGGATACCAGCCACCTTCCTCTCTAAAAGTTGATGAGGTTTAGACAAATATGCACTGATTGAAAAAAGACTGAAAAAAAGAGGTTTTAGCTGATGTGGTAGCAGAGGTAAAGGCTGCCAGTGAGGTGTGATATGAAGCCCGGTCATGAGAGGATCTGGATTTCCTCCACTTCCTCTCAGCCGCACCCAGCAAGGTTGCAGCCGATCTCAGAGATTCCGTAGAATGTTCCTTTTATTGTTTAATTGTTGTCACCGATTTCAATGGTTTTATTGTTACGAATTGTACTGCCTTTTATTTTTAATTGATTTATTGTATTTATTCATTGTTTTATTGTTTGTAGATGGTTTTATATAGATTGTTTATTCACAGAAAAAAATGTATCAATTAAAAAAATGTAAATGACGAGCTAAGTTTGGTTGAATGGCCGTAATCTTTTTTACGTTTATGTTTATGAGTACAGTAGCATACCCAGGGTAGTGCTCTCACTTATAGTGGCATGCATTGTTAGAATTCATACCACTCTAACAAAGTGAGGGACACCAGTATACACTGCTTACATTTTGCTTCATATATTTTTTATTAGTTGTACATGTCACCCTCAGATATTTCACACTTGTGGCCAATGAGTTTATGACTGTGTATTTTGCTAGTTTCTGGATGTGATGCTCTGACTTATGGTAGAACCTATGCACTTGTAAGTCGCTTTGGATTAAAAGCGTCTGCCAAATGACAAAAATGTAAATGTAATGATTCAGGAAAGGTATGTTTACCTGAATTATCTTTGTGACTTTCATATGTCATTGCAACATTGCCAAATGTTTGCATATTTGCATAATTTGTTTTGTATCTGCAGCACTTTATCACTAAATTATGAAAATGAACTAAATTAAGATCATATTATAAATGGTACAAGTTTATTACCTTGTTTAAGCCATGTTTCAAGTTCTGGTGATGCTAACTTATGGAGTTATATAACCTTGAAATAGAACAATGCAAAAATGGCAATTTCATGTGACGGGGTTCATCACAGGACCAAGCCATATAGTCAATTTAAAAAATGATAACGTTGATGACATTGGTGTTGATCTAATGATGGGTAAGGCTCGGAAGAAGACTTGGTTATTATTATTTAAAGGAATATCAAAGTTGATATTTATATTGGCAAGCAACACCATGGGGTTTGGCACTTCACTAGAGTGTAAGGATGTAAGTTGGCCACATGGTGGCAACATATCCCCTTGCATGACAAATACTGGATATCAGGGCGACTCAACACTCGTGGGCTGCAGTGTCTGCTGGCATTTGCTTCAGCCGTGAGCTGAGAGAGAGAGTGAGAGAGAGAGAGAGAGAGAGAGAGAGAGAGAGAGAGATTACCATTCTGCAGTACGTTTATTAAATGGTCTTATCTAATAAGAACTTGCTCTCTTTGAAAAATATTTAGTGCAAATAACGCAGCCAACTTCACTCAGGACACATAGGCCTGGCTGTTACACATTTGGCATAGTAATGGATTTCAGACACCTCTCAGTGATCATTCACAGAGCTCCATGGGCCAGAGTTGGAAGCAATTTTACTTTGGCCATCGCCCTGATGATCCTAATTAATGTAAATGTTTTCTTTGTTGGCATGTCGGCAGTCAGTCATACAAAAAACAAAAATGTTACACAACAGGTCAAGTTGTAAGTCAGTTTGTAGTGGAAAAGGGAGAAAAAGACACAATGTATTGGGAGTAAAGACAAACACAGAAGCCAAAGGTGGATATCCCCCTCCCAATGATTTATTGTTTGATTTATTCACACATATGAGCCCCTTGATAGACTCAGGGAATTAATGACATTCATGAGGAATGTATGCTGTCAAATCAAACAAAGTAGGAAGATATGTCACCCTTCGTGAAAGTGTATTTCAGCCTGGATACAACCAGACTTTTTTTCCTGGACCAAACTGTTTGTGTGAAGTACCACAACACAACGCATATCTTATAGTCATAATAATAATTTCAGTTGATGGCAAATAATTGCAGATTATTCATGTCATCTTAAAATGAATACCATCATTACAGTGAAGGACTCAGACGTTCATCCATCAAATCTGGTAACCTTTTTCTTTCTGAAAAAATGTATCACTATACTTCTAATCTCTTTGGTGTTTAATCCATATATCAGGGGGTTGAGAATGGGGGGAAGCAGTAATGTTGAGATCCCAATGGATCTTCTAAGGTACGGGGATATCTGGCGGAACCTGAATGAGAGCACGGTTAACAAGCTGGTGGCCTGGAACACAAGAAAGACTGTCAGGTGAGTGCCACAGGTGCGCAGGGCCTTGCTCCTGGTGTCTGACTGCTTGTTGGTGAGGCAGGCCACCAGGATCTGGACATAGGTGAAGATCATAGCGATCAGGGACATCCCATTCAGAAGAGAAGAGAGGAAGAGGCCATAATAGTTGTTGATTCTGGTGTTCCCGCAAACTAGATTGACCAGGCTGGCGTTATTGCAGAACATTGCATTGATGCTGGTCTTGCAGAACCAAAACCCCGAGAGCAGGCTGAAGAGGACAGACATGAGGACCAGGTCAGTCAGCCACATTGCAACGACAATCTTCAGGACACTGGCATTGCTCATCAAGGTGCTGTACCTGAGCGGGCGACAGATGGCCAGGAAGCGGTCGTACGCCATGCCGGAGATGATGATGAAAGCCCCACCCCCATACAGGTGCACCAGTAGCCCCTGGAGGAAGCAGGCGGCAGAGGAGATGGAGCGGTCATCCAGAGCGATGCTAATGATTAGGTAGGGGAAGAAAGCACTGGTACCAATGAGGTCATTGACCGGCAGGTTGAGGAGCAACAGGTACATGGGCTTGTGCAGACTTCTGTTCAGGGTGATGCTGAGGATCAGGGTCATGTTGCCAGCCACAATGAAGCAGTAGGTCAGTGTCCCCATGAAAACGGCTACGGAGACCTTGGATGGTGGTATATCCAGGGACTCTAAGTAAAAAAATGGCGGAAGATCTGTGCTGTTGGGCTCCATCTGCATGTTCACTTATTGAGAGTTGCTTGCTGTATTTTTCCCTGTACCTGTTCTAGAAATGATAGGGGCAAAATTATGAAAATTAGATAAAGGTTTTGTACAAAACAATTTTGCCTTCCAAATAATTTCCTGTGAAGTTGTGAAATTCCTTCACAAACATGGTTTTGATAACAATTTTGACAAGTTAGTTTAGCTGGCAAAAACTAACTTTAAGAGCTGATTCAATTGTTTACAAAGACAAATGTTGACTGACTCTAGGCTAGTCTGTATGTCTGTCTGCAGTTATACGGATAGAGAGTACCTTACCAAGTCTCTGGAAGCACTCACATGCATCAGCCCAACAGTTCTGCTGTCTGAGCCTCTCCTCCAGGCACTGGTTATTTTAATATCTCAATAATCCCTTCAGATTCGACAACGTGATGCACTGACAGCATTTCATTTTTGTCCTCCCTCATATGGGGGCATTTTTCCCTAAGTGCTCTGCAACATGACCAGAAACTCTGTAAACACAAATCTTAATCACAGATAAGTCTCCTGTCTGTCTGAACCCCCTTGTGACCTTTATGCCAGTATCCAGAGAATGCTCAACTCAGACATTCAGTGCTCCTGCAATCAAACTATGAGATGAAGCAACAAGCTCTGTCTGCTAGCTTCACATACGGAGTATCTATGTACTATTTTTGTGTAGTTTAGCCAGTTACTGCCCGCACGCCCAGTTACTGGCACCATCATGTCAGCGTTGATCAGTCTCGCCCTTCTCCACTAACTTCTCTCATTAACAAGGCATTTTTTCCCGCAGAACTGTTGTGAACTGGATCTTTTTTCTTTTTCCACCATTCTCTGCAAACTCTAGCGACTGTTGTGTGTGAAAATCCCAGGAGCTCAGCAGTTTCTGAGATATTCAAACCACCCTGTCTGCCACCAACAATCATTCAATGGTCAAAGTCACATTTCTTCCCCATTCTGATAGTTGATGTAAACATAAACTGAAGCTCCTGACCCTTATCTGCATATTTTAGTGCATTGAACTGCTGCTACATGATTGGCTGATTAGATAATTGCAAAGCTAATGTTACTTCTGACTCAAAATATCTTATTCATATGAAAAAAAAAGGCTAAAGCTATAACATGCTTGTAGGCCTTAAGTCTCAGCTGTTCTGAACCTCCAAGAGGAGGTCGTTCCACCACCGTGGAGGCAGTTGTAACCCAGAGGTGGAAGTGCGGAGAGGGGGAGGAACCAGGCATCCTGCGGTGGCTGAACAAAGAGGTCTGGCAGGTATGTAGGGTCTGATGATCTTTTGGAGGTAAGCTGGGGCAGACCCGTTAACTGCTTGGAAAGCTAGCACCAATGTTTTTAATTTGATGTGAGCAATAACAGGCAGCCAGTGGAGGGAAGTGACCAGGGGGGTGACGTGGGAGTGTCTGGGAAGGTTGAAGACCAGATAAGCTACTGAATTCTGGATGATTTGGAGGGGTCTGATGGCGGATGCTGGAAGGCCAGCCAAGAGAGTTGCTGTAGTTCAGGCGGGACAAAACCATCGCCTGGACCAGGAGCTGGGTCGAGTAGGGAGTGAGAAAGGGGCAGACCCTCAGATGCTGTATAGGAAGAACCTGCATGGCCGGGGCACTGTCACAATCTTCTTGGACAGGGACAGTCTGTTGTCCATCACCACCACCACTTTCTTGCACAGGGTGATGGCGTCATCCCACAGGGAAATGGAGAGATCAAGAAAGGGAGAGGTTAGAGCAGGGATGAAGATCATTTCAGTCTTACCTGGGTTGAGCTTTAGTTGGTGGTTGTCTATCCAGCTCTGGATGTCACTCAGGCAAGATGTAGCTGAAATCTGTGTGTCAGATGGTGGGAAAGAGATAAAGAGTTGGGTGTCATCAGCATAGCAGTGGTAGGACAAACCATGAGCAGTAATAACAGGGCCAAGGGATCTAGTGTAAAGGGATAAAAGAAGCAGGCCAAGGACTGAGCCCTGGGGACCTCCTGTGGTCAGGGGCAGAGGTGTCGATACTGTACCAGCCCAGGCAACCTTGAAGGAGCGACCAGGGAGGTAGGACTTGATCCAGTTCAGGGCTGTGCTGCAGATCCCCATTGCTGACAGGGAGGACAGGAGGATGGAGTGTGCATTAGTGTTCTGCAGTGGGTTGGGAGCATTTTCTCCTGGATTAGTTAAGTATCATTTGTTTGTTTGCTGTTTCTAATTCAGTTTAGTTGTCATTATAGTGTTCTGCTGTGTATTTGTTTGTTTGATTGTTAGTTAATACAAGTGGTGTTTATTTAGATTACAGTGAAACTGGGTTAGGTGTTTGTTTCTCTCTGGTGAGCTAGGCTATTGAGTTAGGCTATTGTTTTTACTGGCTGGCAGGCCACAGCTTTTGTTGTAGGAGGAGCCAATAGTTTGCACCCTGCTTAGGGTATTATTACTGGCACACCTGAACTCACTTCAGTGTGCATTAGTGTTCTGCAGTGGGCTGGTAGCATTTTCTGTATTCAGCGTCAGTGTTATTTAAGCAGTTGTGTAGCGCACCAGCGTCAGCTGGGTGCAGCAGCCTCGGCTAAAAGAAGTAGCAGACGTACAAAGTCGAGGGTGTGTATCTACGGGTGTCCATCCAGGCTGTCTGAGAGCCTGATGTTTCATTTTGTTTTTCGCTGCCTGCCCTCATTTCACTACGTAGTATTCCTCTTGTCCTCGCTAGTTCCCTCCATGTGTTTTCTTCCCATCCCTGTCTTCTCTCCTCTCCCCAGGTCCTAGTCAGGTAGGAGGTTCGCTTCCCGCCAACATGGGCAGAATATCTCAAACCTCTTCTACCCTCCCAGATCCGCTGATATTGATCTCTGTGTGGCTGGTGGCCTCTGGAACTGCCAGTCCGCCGTCCAGAAAGCAGACTTCATATCTGCCTATGCCTCCCACCTCAACCTTGACTTTCTTGCTTTAACCGAAACGTGGCTCCAGAGAACACAACCACCCCGGCTGCCCTTTCCTCTGCCTTCTCTTTTTCCCACACACCCAGAACCTCTGGCAGAGGAGGTGGCACAGGTCTCCTAATCTCATCCTCATGGAGATCTAGTGTCTTCTCCTCATCCTTCGCCTTCTCCTCTTTTGAATTTCATGCGGTTTCTGTTACTTTGCCGTGCAAACTGTTTATTATTGTTGTTTATCGCCCCCCGGGTCCTCTGGGGAGCTTCTTTGATGAGATGGACATCCTCCTTAGCTCCTCACCAGTCAATGACACCCCGCTGATCCTCCTGGGTGACTTCAACCTCAACTCAGAGTCCACCCAGTCTACCTTTCTCTCCCTCCTTTCTTCTTTTGACCTTACCCTCACTCTTCCCC
The DNA here is from genome assembly GCF_963514075.1 of Conger conger. NCBI lineage: Eukaryota > Metazoa > Chordata > Actinopteri > Anguilliformes > Congridae > Conger > Conger conger. The sequence goes on from NC_083766.1 coordinate 60,629,690, forward strand.
CCCACCGGAACCTACGCCACCTGTCTTCCTCCACCCTCTCATCTACAATCCTCTCCTCCCTACCATCCACAGAGTCTTTCTCTCGACTGTCTCCCGATGATGCTGCTACAACTCTCATGTCCTCCCTCTCATCTTCCTTTGACTCTCTGTGTCCCCTCACTACCAAACTAGCTCGGGCCTCCCCCCCCAGTCCATGGCTTTCTGATGCTCTACGAGCTGTCCGAACCGAACTGCGGGCAGCGGAGAGAAAATGGAAAAGGTCCTGTCTCCCCTTCCTTCCATGCCCTCTTATCATCTTTCCATTCCTTTGTCTCTCTAGCTAAATCTTCCTTCTTTTACTCGAAAATTAACGCGGCTACCTCTAATCCCCGCAAACTGTTTTCAACCTTCTCCTCTCTTCTGGCCCCCCTCCCCCCCACCCCCCTCATCACTCACACCTGATGACTTTGTCTCCTTCCCTGAAGAGGGCCAGAATCACTCCCCTGCTCAAAAAACCTACTCTTGACCCCTCTGCCCTGAACAACTACCGGCCTGTCTCTCTTCTTCCCTTTCTCGCTAAAACTCTGGAACGGGCGGTCTGCTCCCAACTAACTGTCCACTTACCTTCTCCAGAATAATCTCCATGACCCCAACCAGTCCGGCTTCAAGAGTGGCCACTCCACTGAGACTGCCCTGCTCGCGGTCACTGAGGCACTCCACTCTGCTAAAGCCAAATCCCTCTCCTCTGTCCTCATCTTCCTCGACCTGTCGGCCGCCTTCGATACAGTCAACCATGAGATTCTGCTCTCATCGCTGGGATGGGTGTCACAGGGTCTGCACTCGCTTGGTTTTCCTCCTACCTCTCTGGTCACTCCTACCAGGTGACTTGAGTCTCTGACCCTCACCCCCTACAAACTGGAGTCCCGCAGGGCTCAGTTCTTGGGCCTCTCCTCTTCTCGCTATACACCATGTCTCTTGGTTCTGTTATCTCTTCCCATGGCTTTTCTTATCACTCTTACGCTGATGACACCCAACTCTTTATTTCCTTCCCCCCCGACACCCAAGTCACCACACAGATCTCTGCCCGCTTGGCTGATATCTCTGCGTGGATGACTTCCCACCACCTGAAGTTAACCTTGCCAAAACTGAGCTTCTCTACATCCCTGCTAAGTCCTCTCCGTCAATCGACCTCTCACTGACTGTTGAGGACTTTGTAGTTTCCTCCTCCCGTACAGCAAAGAATCTTGGGGTGACTCTTGATCATGTCACCCCGCTCCTCATTGGCCTCCACTGGCTTCCTATTGCCACACGCATCCAATTCAAGGCCCTAGTGTTGCCATTTCAGGCTGCTAAGTGGACTGCCCCACCTTATATACAATCCTTAATCACTCCCTACTCCCCAGCTAGACCACTCCGGTCTGCCAGCTCTGGTCGCCTTATGGTTCCCTCTCTACGTGCACCTGGCGGTCGAGCTGCACGTTCACGCCTGTTTTCCGTTCTGTTTCCTCAGTGGTGGAATGACTTGCCTACCACTGTCAGGACAGCAGAATCCCTCCCCCTATTTTGACGCAAACTCAAAACACACCTTTTCAAACTCTACCTTAGTCCCTCCTGATTCCTCCTGATTAAATTAATTAATTAATTAAAAAATTGCACTTATGATGATGAGTATATATTTAGAACAGCATTCCATGTGTATTTTCCTATGTGATGCTTTGACTTGTGGTAGAACCTATGCACTTGTAAGTCGCTTTGGATTAAAAGCGTCTGCCAAATGACAAAAATGTAAATGTAAATGTAAATGGAGTGACCCACAGTGTCAAAAACGGCAGAAAGGTCTAGAAGAATCAGGACAGAGGAGAGGGAGGCTGCTCATGCGGCCTGATTCACTTACAGAGAGGAATGCGGTCTCCGTCAAGTGGCCGGGTCTGAAGCCAGACTGGTGAGGGTCTAGGAAGTTGTTCATGGAAAAAAAGAAGAGACATCTGGGATTTCCTCCACTTCCTCTCGGCCACCCGCAGCAAGGTTCTGGCTGATCTGAGAGATGTTTTTAGCATGTTTGTTTTATAGTTTTATTGTAATAAGTTTTGTTGTCTGTTATTTTTATTATTGATTGTATTTATTCATTGTTTTATTATGTTATTGTTTATATATAGCTTTATTCACAGGAAAAATAATAATCAAACTGTCACATTTGGCTGAATGGCCTGTAGCCATCTTATCTTTTTTATGTTTATGTTTATGAGTACTGTAGCATACCCAGGGTAGTGCTCTCACTTATAGTGGCATGCATTGTTAGAATTCATACCACTCTAACAAATTTAGTAGACAGTAAGCGACAACAGTATGCACTGCTTACATTTTGCTTCATATATTTTTTATTAGTTGTACATGTCACCCTCAGATATTGCACACTTATGGCCAAGGAGTTTATGATTCAGGAAAGGTATGTTTACCTGTATTATCTTTGTTATTTTCATATTTCATTGAGAAATGGCTAAATGTTTGCGTTTTTATATACATTGTTTTGTATTTGCAGCACTTTATTGCTAATTTATTAAAATAAACCAAATTAAGAGCATATTGTAAATGGTACAAGTGTCTTGCCTAATTTAAGCCATGTTTCAAGTTCCTGTGATGATCACCAATGGAGTTATAAAACCCTGAAATAGATTATTAATTATTTATATTTATATTGGCAACCAGCACCATGAGGTTTTGGCACTCCCCAGAAGAGTGTAACGATACCAGTTGACCACATGATGGCAACATATCCCTTTGCATTACAAATACTGTAGGAAGGAATCTGTAAACCTTGCCAGCGCAACATAAAATGTTCCATCTGTTTATGTATAAGGAGAGGGAGAGAGATTTTGTGATTAACTTTGATAAAATTTCATAAAATGCTCATATCTAATAAAACCTTGCACTCTTTGAAAAGGCAAGGTTTATTCAAACAACATATTCTCCTCCACCCACGATTTACTGCGCATAACACAGCCAACTCCACACATACTGTATTAAATCTGTGAAGGGGAGCAGACATACCTAGAGTAGGACACATAGACCTGGCTGTTAAACATTTGGCATAGTAGTGGGCTTAAGACACCATGTGATCACTCACCGAGCACCATGGGCCACAGTGAACAAGCTTTAGAGGCAGTTTTACCGTGGCCATAACCCTGATCATTTTTCTTAAAGGAAATGTTTTTGTTGTTGGTATGTCGATGGTCAGTCATACAAAACTGACATTTCCGTAATTACACTATAAAATATTACACAACGGGTCTAGTTGTAAGTTAGGTTGTATTGGAAAAGGGAGAATAAGACACAATTCGTTGTGAGTGAAGATCAACACAGAACCCCGAGGTGGATAACCCCCGCCCAATGATTGATTGATTGATTTATGACAGCAGAAGTCGCTAATATGAGCCCCTTGGTAGACTCAGCTAATTAATGACATGCTCACTCAGAACAGCATGAGCTAATTAAGGTTTATTATACACCTGAGCATGTGGTGTTATACACCAAGCACAGACTGTTAGTTACAGCTTGCAGATTGAGCAACACACAGGCCACTCTATTGCGCCCACTAGGAGACTGCAGACTCAAAAACCAGGTATATGCTGGCCTCATTATGCACCGGCATGTGCAGTATGTGTAGGAGGGCGGCCTGTAGCGTAGTGGTTAAGGTAAATGACTGGGACACGCAAGGTCGGTGGTTCTAATGCTGGTGTAGCCACAATAAGATCCCTACAGCCGTTGGGCCCTTGAGCAAGGCCCTTAACCCTGCATTGCTCCAGGGGAGGATTGTCTCCTGATTAGTCTAATCAACTGTACGTCGCTCTGGATAAGAGCGTCTGCCAAATGCCAATAATGTAATGTGTTCGGTGGTGCATCTGCAACGTGAAAAACAGCAAGAACAGGTGTCACATGAATCAGAGGATTTACATCTCCTCTTGATCAGCAGGAGCGCTTGCTGGTGGGAGAACGATTTCAGCTGAGTTAAGGGGTTGGGAAATATTTAAATAAATATTAAAAATTAAAAATAAATATTTTATTTCAGTTAATTTCCTTCTACAGTATATGGACATGAATATGGCCAAAAAAGAAATGTATTGTCACTCTCAAATAGTGTAATATACACAGTGCATGAAACCCAAGCAATTCATTTTGAACTTATCATCATTAACTATTGATACATTTGGCCTACTTACTCAATAGTGTATTAACGTAATGTATGCTGTCAAATTAAACAAAGTAGGAAGATATGTCAACTTTCATTAAAGTGTATTTCAGCATGGACACAGGACTTTTCTTTCTGGATCAAACTGTTTGTACCCCTTGCATTTTAGATAAAAAATAATAATAAGGGCAAATGAATGCAAAACATGCTTAGTCATAATCATCATGAAATTATTTCAGATAATGGAAAACAATTGCAGATTATCCATACCATCTTAAAATTAATACCAAAAGTTCATTACAGTGAAAGATTCAGGACTTTCAGATTTGTCAGATTTGTCAGACTTTCATCCATCAAAGCCGACAACCTTTTTCTTCCTGAAAAAATGTATCACTACGCTTCTAATCTCTTTGGTGTTTAATCCATATATCAAGGGGTTGAGGATGGGTGGAAACAGTAATATTGAGACCCCAACGGACCTTCTCAGATATGGGGATACCTGGGGAAACCTGTGGGAGAGCACGGTGAATATGCTGGTGGCCTGGAACACCAGGTACACTGTCAGGTGAGTGCCACAGGTGCGCAGGGCCTTGCTCCTGGTGTCTGACTGCTTGTTGGTGAGGCAGGCCACCAGGATCTGGATGTAGGTGAAGACCACAGCGATCAGGGACATCCCATTCAGGAAAGAAGTGAGGAAGAGGCCGTAATAGTTGTTGATTCTGGTGTCCCCGCAAACCAGCTTGACTAGGGTGGCGTTATTGCAGTACATGTCAGTGATGCTGTTACCGCAGAATCGGAATCGGGTGAGCAGACAGAAGAGGGTTGAAATCAGGACAAGGTCCATCAACCACATCGCCGTAATGATCTTCAGCAGGTTGCCGTGACTCATCAAGGTGCTGTACCTGAGCGGGCAGCAGATGGCCAGGAAGCGGTCGTACGCCATGGCAGTGAGGATAGTGTAGGCTCCAGCCGCATACAGGTGCACCAGTAGCCCCTGGAGGAAGCAGGCGGCAGAGGAGATGGAGCGGTCATCCAGGGCGATGCTACTGATGAGCTGGGGGAAGAATGCCGTGGCCCCCATGAGGTCGTTCACGAGCAGGTTGAGGAGCAACAGGTACATGGGCTTGTGCAGACTTCTGTTCAGGGTGATGCTGAGGATCATGGTCATGTTGCCAGCCACAATGAAGCAGTAGGCCACTGTCCCCATGATGATGGCTGGGTAGACCTGGGATGGCGCTATGCCCAGGGACTCCATGTAAAAAAATGGTGGAAGATCTGTGCTGTTGGGCTCCAACACCATGTTTTCTTATTGTGAGTTTTACTCTCTTAGTTGCTTGCCGTATTTTTGACAATACTTCTTCTAGAGTTGATTGTGAACACAAGAACAAAAAATTAAGAAAACATTTGTGTAAGGACACACACATGCATATGATAATAGATTATATTCCATCATTATTTCCCTGAACTTTGTCTTCCAAACACATGCAAGTTTTATTTTTTCCTCCACATGCACAGTTTTAAAAAGATTTGTGTGAAATTCAATGATGAGTGATTCTTTTATTTGGCCTCAAATCAACAAAATAAGCTTTCATTAGGCTGGGAGGACTAAAAATGAGTAGTTAGAAAGCTGTGAGTCATTTAGACCTACCTTTTCAACCTGACATGGGCATAATGACTGATATGGCTTTCTTTCATTTTAGTGAGACATTTTAACATAGCAAAATGTTAAATGTTTTCTGGCATGACTAAGACAGTAATTAAGAAACTACTAATTACTCAGAAAACTGCAGTCAGAATTTTAATTAAAACCAAAAGGAGTGGGCATATCACTCCTGTTGCCATTGGCAAAATGTTGACTGAATGACTATCTATCATATCTATCTGCATTTATTCTGATAGAGAATATCTTACCAAGTCTCGCACTCGCATGCATCAGCCCAACAGTGCTCCAGTCTGAGTCTCAGCTCCAGGTACAGGTTCTTTATAATCCCTTCAAACTCTAGAACCTGATGCACTGACAACATATGATTTCTTTACTCCCTCGTCTGGGGACTTTTGTCCTTAAGGACAAAACTCAGGGGCACTACTACACCATCAGAGAGAGAAAAAAAAAAAAAAAAAGTATACACCCATCATCATGTGATGCTTTGATTTATGGTAGAACCTATGCACTTGTAAATCGCTTTGGATTAAAAGCGTCTGCCAAATGACTAACATGTGTGTTCAGGGGGTCACTTGCTAGATAATGGATACTATATTCTTCATGTCAGCAACAATGTCGATGAGTAGCTATTGTTAGTATTCACATATTTTGTTTTAGAATCAGCCCTCTTCCTCCAAATGCAACAGATCATTCCATTAAAAGACAATTCTCACCCTCCACCGATTTTCTCAAGTCATAACAACAAACAATGAGGCAAAAGGTAGGAATGACCGTGACAATGAAGTCTATGACTATGAAGAGGTTTCCAGTGCAATTTTTCAGAATTCTATCAAGCCATTTTTTTTTTTTTTTTGGAGGCAAACAGAATTAGAATGAAAATATAAATGACGAAAAGTTCAGACCTGGGAGCTGGTCTGAACTCATCAACCAGCTAAACCATGTTGAGCTGGGAGCTGGTCTGAACTGGTCAACCAGCTAAACCATGTCGAGCTGGGAGCTGGTCTGAACTGGTCAACCGGCTAAACCATGTCGAGCCGGGAGCTGGTCTGAACTGGTCAACCAGCTAAACCATGTTGAGCTGGGAGCTGGTCTGAACTGGTCAACCAGCTAAACCATGTTGAGCTGGGAGCTGGTCTGAACTGGTCAACCGGCTAAACCATGTCGAGCTGGGAGCTGGTCAGGGTCACAGTAGTACTAGGGCAAGCAGAGCAGCCCAGATGTCCCTCTCCCCAGCAACTGCCTCCCAATGTGATCTCAGGCCAGCCAGGTCTGAGATCTGAGCCAGGAGATATAATCCCTCCAGCGTGTCATAGATCTGCCCCTAGGTCTCCTCCCAGGTGGACGTGCCCGCAACACCACCAAAGGGAGGCACCCAGGGTCACGTGAGCTGACTCCTCTCAATGCAGAGGAACCGCGGCTCAGCAGTGAGGTCCTCCCGGATGCTTGAGCGCCTCACTCTATTGAGGAGAGTTAGTCCCGCCACCCTGCAGAGGAATCCCAGACGTGAGACGAGGGATGAAAATTCACTGCCTTTTGGCTCAGCTCCTTCGTCACCGTCTCTGTCCGATGCAACAATTCACCTATGGCCACCTTAAGCCGACGGGCTACTTGGGCTGCAGCCCAGAGCCTCCCCAGCCAAATTGGCCTCTCCAGAATCGTTTTTTTTCATCAATCACAGGCCTGCGTCTAATGTTAATTATAGTACAACAAATACATGTTCATGTAGTAGCCTAAATCATACATGTAGAACTACGCTTAATAAAATAAACAAAAACGCAAGATGTAGGCTTATTTGCGTGCCCTCCTCCTCACCACCACGCCGTCTCATTTGCATAGGCCTAATGAACTGCATCTCAAGCACTTTTGATTGGCCTTTCATGTAAGCTGCATTTTTCAGTTAAACAGTAGCAGATCACATTTTGAGATGGCATACATTCACAGCATGCATAATTTGAGAAATATTCTCTTGCATCGGGAAAAAAGGAAGCAAGGCAAAAAAGGACTCAGTAAAGGTGGTGACATTCTAACATTATGTCGGGTAACATAAACTCACCGTATTCCGAACACCAAGTTAGCTCACAATGTTTCAACAGTGGAACTTCCATGATGAATAAATAAGAAATTACTTCCATGGGATGATGGGGCCAAAGAGAGATCCTATCCATGAATCCCAGGAGCAGAAGGAGAGACAAAACACACCAACATTGAACAAGCTTGAGTTATTGTAAGAATTCAAATACAGCTCTCACTCCAAGTGTACAGGGACTGCATGGCTTGCAGTAAGGACCTCAGCACCCTATACTTCTGCAGCACCTCCCACGAGAAACTCTGAGGAACACGGTCATAACCAGATCTCAAAAATCTGTGAAAAGGGTGAAAAGCTGGTTAGCTCTTCCATGGCCTGGAACCAAACTCATTAATATCTCCTACTCAGGAGTTCTCCAGGGTAAGAGGCACTGGGTGGGAGGAAGGGGATCTCATGATAATCTGGCTGGGGGCTGGTCGGTTGGAGTTTACTGCAGTGGACAAGAGGGTCGCCTCAATGCAACTACGGATGGCAGAGTGCTGGAAAAGGCACCACCTACTGTCTCCATAGTCCTACTGGGTTACTTCAACACTCATGCTGGCAATGACTGAGAAACTTGGAGGGGCATGATTAGGAGGAGCAACCTCTCGATCTGAACCTAAGCAGTGTCAGTAATCTGTTTGTGGAACAGGCTCATGGTCATGGTTTCTTCATAACAAACACTCGGGTGAAGAGAGGACCTGAGCTGTCAGTTGATCACCACTTGGTGGTGAGTGGGTTCAGATGGTAGGGGAAAGTTTCCAGACGGACAAAGAAAGGCCCATATATGAGGGTTTGCTGTTAATGACTAGCGGAAGCCTCTGAACAGAAGGTTTTTGATTCCCACTTTTGAGAGAGCTCATCTCATACCCTGGAGTTGGATGGGGACAAGGAATCTGTATGAACCCTGTTTAAAACCTCAATTGTGTGGCTGCTTGGGGCTGTGGCCAAACAATCAAAGAAGAGTGAAAGAATTCATTGATGTGTGTTGACATGAGGACAATCACATGGTTAAAAATAACCTTTTATATTTTACTTTCTGAATGAAGTGCTTACTTACTGTTTCTGCTTCTCCTGGAAGGGGGTAGCTAGCACATTCCGGTTTTACAGAAAGGTCAATAAGGGGTATTCAGAAGACAAAATACTGATGTCAGTGGCCAGCTTAATTTCTTTTTGTTTTGGTAAAGCCCCCCCATCTGGAAAAGTGTGTATAAGAGTCTTATTGTGTCTGATTCAAATCAGAAAGCCGGTAAGCTTTCTCACTTTCTGTTATTTCTTTGCAAATAAATATGAAAGTTAAACTCAAGTATAGCTATCGTTGTTTTTACTGGGATCTGTTTCATCAGACGATGCTCACCTGTGAAATGTTAAAAAGGGCATTTTTCCCTAAGAAACCTCAGACCTAGGTTCTCTTGAATCACCCCCTCCCTGTGACATTTCTCTCAGAGCTCAGTCATTATCATTTTGCTGGTCTTAGTGTGATTGGTGCAATCGTCTAATTTCCACAGCAGTATACCTAGGACTTGGTAATCATCCAGGAAGGGAAAACTGAGGAAAATATTTTCTTATATATTTTGTAATACTTTTATTTATGTTCTAATTTTGAATGTAATGTAATGTAAATGGGTTTAACTAACCATGCCTGGCAAATTAATTGTTAAAACTTGATCTGCGCAGTTTCGCTTACTGAACACTCTCTGTTAAAGCTACAGGTAAAGCGTGGACACCCCCTTCAAGTTGGTCTTGGGAAGATGCACATTTAAGCTTATTGTATCACAGTGTTATGCACATGTTGACCTTTGTCGTTAAATTGATCTCCTCCGCATGGCAGTTCATTCATGTCAAGAACAGGAAAAGCTAATGTTAGCCTTCTTGGGTCCCTGAGCCACTATTAGCTATTCCTGCGACCTCTGAAATGACTGTAAACATCTAGCCAGCTTGTGAGTGATGCACATAATGGCCAATGTGACATGCAATAGTTCAAGGAGCAGTTGCAGTGCGGGATTGCTTCAGCAATCAAGTCTAAATGATGAATGATCTACTAATTTACTGTGATTCAATATAAATGAAATTGGAGTTAATATATAGGCACTATTTTTGAGATTATTGGACAGTCTGTACCAGAATAAAGCAGAAGTCAGAGTGGTGCTACTGCCTTTGTAACTTGGTTGATTTATTGGCTGATCTAGTCTCTCGACATAGCGGTCATAATTATTTAACGATACTAACTTCTTTTCAGCAACATCAGAAGTACAAGCATGCACATACCTTCACCCTAGTTAAATTATGTCCTTGGGTCATCGCGGGGTGCATAGCATGTATAGCCAAAACATTAGATTTTGGTCTCATCTGACCATAGCACTCTCTTCCAGTCATAATTCTAATTTAGCAGGTGCTAACTCCAGATGCTTGATTTTGTTTATATCTCAGTAAGGGCATTATGCCACCCGTCCAAGGAGTCTGTTGGTATGGTGGTGCCATTGTATACTTCTTTTTGAGACTTGGTGAGCCAAAGATTCAACTCATCTAAGCAAAGTGTTATTGTTGGGTTACTCATGGCCCCCTCACCATCTTACCGTCCGTGGGGATAATGTGCACTTGCATCTTTTTCCTGGCAAGTTTGCAATGATTCCATATGCTTTACGCATTTTTATTATTGCCCTTACAGTGCTAAGTGGTATGCTTAACCATTTTTATACCCTAGTAAAACAGGAAGTGATGGAATGACACTATATCGTTCCTTTAAACTGAGAGGAACTAAATTAAGTAAAATTCTATTTCCAATTTCACTTTGTTTGATTTTATTGACAATAATTGTGAGGGGTGCCAATATTATTGCATGCATTTTAAAAGTGTAAAAAACCAGGACCACATGGTATTAACAAAATTGGAAGAAAGAGAATAATAAAAAGAAAGGTCCTGAGAAATGACCTTTAAATGTTAATAATGCACTCCTTGATTCAAAATCCTTCTGTTTTTATCTCTGTGAAAATGTGAAACATATATCCTTTCACACAGGCTTGCAGCATATAAGTACACACAACATTTGACATATTTATATGCATTTGTATTTCATAACTCATTTGGCACTTTAATTAGGATACATTTTGTTTATTGTACTTTTGGTGTGATGTTTATGCAGTCATGGTCTTATTCAGAAGTAGTTTGATGTGTTAAACCTGATTGTAGCCTTGCAGATTGACTGCCGGTTAATTATAGGTTGCGATGGGGACTTGCTGACAATGCCAGAGAGATTTCTGCTCTTTACACAGATCAGATTAAGTTGTCTCAGTACTCCTGTGTCATTAAACTTTCTCAAACATTTTCTTTGAAAACATTCCATTTTACTTGAGGGGCTGGTGCGGTTAGATGTTCTTTAACAATAATATTAAATAAACAATTTGCAGCAAAAATTAATGCAAAGCAAAAAAGGAAGGCTCCCTTCATGAAAAAGTATTGTGAGTTCTAAGATGATTGTCACCTCTTTGGCTACAGAGGTTCAGCTGTTTTTTAGACCAAATGTCAGAATGGAGAAGAAATGTGATCAAAGTGACTTTTACTGTGGAATGATTGTTGGTGCCAGACAGGGTGGTTTGAGTATCTGAGAAACTGCTGATCTCCTGGGATTTTCATGCACAACAGTCACTAGAAAGCAGCAGTTCTGCAGACAGAAACTTGTTAATGAGAGAGGTCAGAGGACAAGGGGAATAACCACACATTACAACAGTGGTATGCAGAAGAGCATCTCTGAACACACAACACATCAAACCTCTAAGTGGTTAGATAAGTCTGATAAAAAGCAAAGTGCTCAGTGAGTGTATATGTTGTGTGAAATTCAAGTACCACTTGTGTTTTAGATAAAGACAACATTACAGTTAATGGCAAACAATTGCAGATTATTCATGCCATCTTACAACTAATGCCAAAAATTCAGTTCTTCACAATGAATTCAGGACTGAAGAGTCAGACTTTCACCCTTTGAAGCCAGTAATCCTTTTCTTTGTGAAAAAATGTATCACTACACTTCTAATCTCTTTAGTGTTTAAGCCGTATATCAGGGGGTTGAGGATAGGGGGAAACACTATTATTGAGACCCCCACAACCCTTCTCAGGTACAGAGACACCTGGTTGAACCTGTGGGAGAGCACAGTCAATATGCTGGTGGCCTGGAACACCAGGTACACTGTCAGGTGAGTGCCACAGGTGCGCAGGGCCTTGCTCCTGGTGTCTGACTGCTTGTTGGTGAGGCAGGCCACCAGGATCTGGATGTAGGTGAAGACCACAGAAACCAAGGAGATCCCTAGCAGGAAAGAAGAGATAAAGGCACCATAGTAGTTATTGACTGTGGTGTCCCCGCAGAGTAGCTTGACAAGGCTGGAGTTGTTGCAGTACATGTCAGTGATGCTGGTTCCGCAGAAGCGAAACCGGGCAATCAGACAGAAGAGGGCCGATATCAGGGCCAGGTCCAACAGCCACATTGCCATGATGATCTTCAGCAGGTTGCCGTGGCTCATCAAGGTGCTGTACCTGAGCGGGCAGCAGATGGCCAGGAAGCGGTCGTACGCCATGGCGGTGAGGATGACGTAGGCCCCGCCAGCGTACAGGTGCAGCAGCAGCCCCTGGAGGAAGCAGGCGGCGCAGGAGATGGAGCGGTCATCCAGGGCGATGCTACTGATGAGCTGGGGGAAGAATGCACTAGCCCCCATGAGGTCGTTGATGGGCAGGTTGAGGAGCAACAGGTACATGGGCTTGTGCAGACTTCTGTTCAGGGTGATGCTGAGGATGATGGTCATGTTGCCAGCCACAATGAAGCAGTAGGTCAGTGTCCCCATGAAAACAGCTAGGTAGGTCTTGGTTGGCGGTATATCCAGGGTCTCCATATAAAAATATGGAGGAAGGTCTGTGCTGTTGGATTCCATCTTCATGTTCTATTTCAGAGTTTTGGTCTTTAATTGCTTGATGTATTCTTTCCTACAATACCTCTTCTCGAAATGATAAAGAGACAGACATTTGGTGTACTCATACACAAAAACAGACATATACAAATCATAGCCTCAATCTGCATTTCTCTGAACTTTATCTTCCAAATATGTAAATGAAAATTTCTTAACAAGTCTTAACACAGTCTTAACAAGTTAATGTAACTAGCTGACTGCAAAACTCCCTTTCTGGAAACACACAAAAAAACAAACTTTAACCATTGATTGAACCATTGACAAAGACGCATACGGTAGTCTGTATGTCTGTCTGCAGTTATACGGATAGAGAGTACCTTACCAAGTCTCTGGAAGCACTCACGTGCATCAGCCCTACAGTTCTGCTGTCTGAGCCTCTCCTCTAGAAACAGGTTATTTTAATATCTTAATAATCCCTTCAGACTCAGTAACATTCACTGACAGGAATTGATATCTTTACTCCATCATCTGGGGGCATTTGTCCTTAAGGACAACAGTCAGGCACACTACTACAGTATCATAAACAGGAAAAATATGGAAAAGCTTTATTCAGAAAGAAGAAGAGCTTTTATGGACAGAAATTAGCGGCAAAAGAAATTGAATTGCATAATTTTCAATTTTGACTTTTTAAATGTAATTATGCTATTTTGAATAGCATAGCTATTTGTATTTAGCATATAATTTGTATTTCACTATTTGACTATTGATGTAAGTTGGTTTGAAGTTGAATTTTATCTTGATTGTCCCTCTTTTTTAAGAATTTATATATAGAAACAAGACTATGCAAGCCTGTTCTTGTTTGGCCCTCGGTTTTGAGATGATTAGGTTTGTGGGGGGGGGGGGGGTAATGAATGAATGTGGCATGAGAAACAGAATGAAAATATAGACTATGAAAAGCCATGAAAAAACTAGCCTTTTTCCCCTCCATTTTTCTCCCAGTTTGGACACCAATTGTACCCATCTATCTCTATCGCCCATGTATATTGAGGAAAGACTACTACAACCCTGCCCTCCGGTGGCTGGAAAGAGATCGTCAGGACTTCTTCATGCCACATTGCCTCCAGCCCTGGACCGTGATTCCATGGCAACCATAGTCCCTTCCCCCCACCCTCGGAGCGGCAGCCCAATTATGCCACTCCCTTATGCACCGGATGTGTACGTTCTTCTTCTGGGCATTTCTCACCAGGTCTCGGGCCATTCTATCAGAAATCTTTCTTGGCCTTCCAGACTTTGCCTTGGACTTCAACGGTTCTGTTTATCTTCCATTTTCTAATAATGTTTCTGACAGTGGAAATAGGTCGTTTGAAAGATTGAGAGTTTTTTGCAGGCATCCCCTTATCTGGGGAAATGAACCATCTTCATTCTGAAATTCTTGGACAACTGATTAGAGGAACCCATGGTTGTTAATATTAAACAGCAGAGCCACTGCAGTTGGATGCTTTAGAAGGCATGGAGCTACTTCAGAAAAAAAAGTTCAGCACTGGACTTATACTCACCTCACTTATTGAAGCCCTAACAAGTAAATCACCTGGGTCTGGGCCTTAGCAATCATCTTTTTCAAAAGTAACAAAGAATAATCCAAAAGGGTTCCAAAAACTATTGCACAGAGCCCTTTTCATTTTTCAGTAAAAAATTAAAATAAAAAGCAATCTTGCTTCAAAATGTGCAGAAAGGACCCGTGTTTAACCATTTACAGTTCAGGATTGCTTTCGATCACATACAGATTAATTGTAACAGACATTCAAACCGGGGGTGGCCATATTTTTGCACTCCACTATGTGTAATTTTGTGTAGAGTTCTAAAACATGTCATCAGGTCACAATTGTCAGCAGTCATCCTAGTTAACGAGGGTTAACTAGGATAGGTCACTGACAACGGCCCAGAGATGCAGTTTGGTGCATTAGCAATGAATACAGAATATATTGAAAACTATTCACAACAACAACAATTTCCTTGGTCATGTATTTAGTTATTTATATATTTAATTTATTTATTTCTGTGTAAATTTATTTGTTTTTAATTGTTTTTCCATATATTTTTTATTTATTCATTTGATTCTTATTTTGCCATATCTGGTCCCCCATTGCATCATTGGGAATACAATTCCCCCAAACACCTTAATCTAAATATATGCACAGGGCCAAAACTAACAGCTAATCTGCTAATGTTTTATTTAATCATTGTTGCAATAACAGTTAATAAACTCCATGGGGAGACTATACTAAATGATATGCTGTAAGCATCTAAAGTAGGGGGTACATATAATTCACTCCTTGATTAAAAATCCTTGTGGCACATATTAAAATAAAATCTGTTTGTTTGTTTTTAGTTATATTTCTTTTTTTTTTATCACACTTCTGGTGTGAAGTTAATGTTGCCATCGGCTTATTCATTGTTTGTTTGATTGTGTTGCATCAGACTTCAGCCTTGTGGACTGAGTTAATTACATGGGGGCTTGCTGACAATGCCAGTGAGATTTCTGCTCTCTGTAGACGGATCAAATGAAGTTGTCTCATTACACCCATGTCATTTGACTTTCTCAAACCTTTTGTTTGAAAACTTTCCATTTTACTAGGGGGATTGGTGGGGTCGGATGGTCCCTCACAGCAAATGTCAGGTGAACAATGTAAACAAAGCAAGGTAACAGGAAAGACTTGTGTAACTTTGTGGAAAAGCAATGGGAGTTCTAAGAAGCCTAGGAAATGCACACTACAGTAAACTGAAATGGTGTTCTAGATTTCACACAATGGAGCATATCTGCTTAACTTCACTCTCTTTCATTAATGTTTTAGCTCACTTCCTTCTGCGGTCACCGATTTATTTATACACAAATCTAAAACTTCACATTAGACACATATGCAGGCCACACTGAATCTGTCTCACATACATATTACTTCTGAAATAATATTGCATCTGTTTCACACACATAGCATTTGTCTCACGCTCATCTCAGACTGGGGGGTTTTGAAGCATTACTGTGAAATTCCTGATAGTTATGATTATTTCAAAAAGGGCCAAATATATACAGTATATTGCCTTAGATACATACAGTTTCATAAGGGAGAGTATAAACTTCCATTCTGGGCACAGCATTTTGACTGCTGTACTTTTGAAAATGAAAGCTATATTATTTGCTCAATTAACAGCCCAGCCCTGTCAAAAGGGGAAAACGGCATTGGAAGTGACCCATGACAATTATATCTGTGAGGTACACTAATGACAGCCATCTGATGTCTGAGGAGGTCACCATTGTGTCTGCTTCAGTCAGCTGGGAGACTGGGAGAGGATTTGTTATTAACGAGCTCCGTTGTGTGTTGTTTTCTCAAGGAAAGTTTAACTAACAGTGTCAGGTTGTAATTAATCAGCAGAGACTCGGGGAAACCGCAAGCCAATTAATGTTTATTAGTCATAATGCCATTTTCACTAATGAAGCGTCTTAATAATGGTGCCTCTGGATATTTGATCCTCTTGCAACTTGCATAATCAAGGAATCGTATTTCCTAAAATATGCATGTCTTCTGTTCATTAGGTGCAACAACGGCTCTTGGCAGAAAGAAAAACAAAATATATGTTTCTGACATGTAATTGTTCAAGGGACCATTAAGTAAGTCCCATTAAAACTGTGTCCCTCAATCCTTGTTCTGTATAGCCAGATAGATAGGCAGAGTCTGCTGTTTTCTGTTTTTCACCTCAAGATCAGCAACTGACTCACATACATTAATATTATTAAAGCACCTGACCCAGCAAAAATATGTTAATATTTCCCCTTTCTTCCTTCATATTAACTATAATTATGCTTTGCACATTTCTGTACATTACAGGCATTTAGCCAATGTTGAAATCTAGGCTGCCTTACACAGCTTTTTTGCATTAAAAACATTATGCAGTAACATAACTACAGTCTACTTCCACAATCTCAAAGAGCACATTAGAACTGACAAAGATATCCACTCAGTGAGCACTTTATTACGTATTTATTAGACATATTTTTTAGACTTCTACTGCTGTAGCCTATCCACTTAGAGTTATGATGCGGTGTGTGTTCAGAGATGCTCTTTTGCATACCACTGTTGTAATGTCTGGTTATTTGCGTTACTGTCACCTTCCTGTCAGCTTTGACCAGTCTGGCTATTATCCTCTGACTTCTCTCATTAACAAGGCATTTCTGTCTGCAGAACTGCTGCTCACTGATCAGCAGTTTCTGAGATACTCAAACCACCCTGTCTGCCACCAATAATCATTCCACAGTCAAAGTCACTTAGATGGTTATTTGCATTACTGTCATCTTCCTGTCAGCTTTGACCAGTCAGTCAAAGTCACTTAGATCACATTTTTTCCCCATTCTGATGGTTGATGTGAACATTACTTGAAGCTCCTGACCCGTATCTACATGATTGTATGCATTGCACTGCTGCCACACAATTGGCTGATTAGATAATCGCATGAATATGTAGGTGTAATAAAGTAAAAATAAAGAGCTTGGTGAGTGTATATAACATCATGATTCCTTTATATATTGTTATTTATTTTATTTAGCATAAAATATAATGCAAAATATACACATTTCAAAATAATAAGTAGTTGAGAGGAGCTGTACAAGGAATAATAATAAAAATAATACTAAATAATAATAATAATAATAATAATAATAATAATAATAATAACAACAATAACATGAAATAAAAGGAAATTATAATAAAGGATTGTAGCTGGTAGACAGCTCAGGTACACAATAGACAGATCAGTTATGACTTTTTTTTTTTACTATGCTTAACAAGCATAAACATATAAAGACCTGTTTGTCTGGGGAACTATGAGTTTAGAATTGAGACATTCTGGTGCTGTTAGCAGGTGGAGTTTCATCATCTAAGTTATTGTCTGCTTGGCAATAGTGAGGGCAAGTTGCAGTGGTTAGGGAATTGGGCTTTGCAACTGGGCTTTAGATTGCAGGTTTAATTTCCAGTTAGGGGGACAATGCTATTGTACCCTTCAGCAAGGTACTTAACTGAAATCTCTTTAGAAAATGTCCATCTGTATATAGAAAAGGAAAGTGTGTGAGTTGCCCTGAACATCATGTGAAAACTTCAACATTCACGTTAGACTGAGGGTTGATATCTGTGTCCTAACTACAGATTCACATTGTGGTATTTCAAATAAAGGTCAGTGATACATTATGAAGCTGGGAGCTATTTCACTTTGTTAGACACAAGAATTCTATTACCACTAAGCAATGGTCATCTCTTTCTCCCCACTCATCGCCATGTGTGGGCAACAATGTCCCTGAGGGGGCGGATGTAACAGGCTCATTCTGTAAAATACAGTAGAGGAAAAGGAAAGGGGGGTGGAAGGCCGAAGCCTAAAGCCGGTGGGGACACAAGAGATTTGGCTAATCATTTTGTGTTCTTACCCCCTCAGGAGAAGAAACTCCTTTAAGTGTTTTATACTTCATCCCCTCAAATTGATTTCTGCTGTGACCATTTGGCCCTGGATACACAGCTAATGATCTTTGGTTCCCAGAATGTTCCGTGAACGTTGGTGTAAAACTTTACCCCGTGCATAAATCTGTACATTTCTTTACATGTTAAACACTTAATTTGATTAATTTTATGTTCCTTAAATTCACAACAAATGGGAGTGTTACCAGTTTCCTTTGACTTTCTTTTCCTTACAGAAAACACAGAATTACATTCTGAGACTGTTTTGGGAACACTGTCCTCATAACCAGATGGGAAATGAACTGGAATATTCCTTCAGCATTCTTGAAATGATTCATGGTAGAGGGCACCCTTATAACAAATGATGACATTTAGTCGACTCGTATGCATGAACTAGTCTGATTAGATATACTGGGAGTTTTTATCATATTCTTCAAAAATTATTTTCATAGTGTTGGCTTGGTGAAGTCAACATTTGTGTGATAGTGGAGAAGAAAATCACACAGGGTCCTCTTACAAACAGATTAGCCCCATAGAAAGCCCAACTGCTGCAAGAGCAAATACAATTTATATATGGGTTTAAACAAATGAGAAACTGCCCTGCATTCTACCTTTTTCATAAAAAAGATAATCCAAGTAAAAAGAGATGATACCAAAAGGTTAAAATAAAAAATTTCAATAAGAGTATCATAACTTTGCTTCTGTCCCTGTGAGTATCATACTCAGGGGGCACAGTTAATTGGTCCCCATAAAGTGTCTTCCCTATCCTCCAGATACTCTGGGCCAGGTATGATAGCACCTTAGGTGTTAATTAGGTATAACCCCCCACCCCCCACCCCCCCCCCATTGTGGCGACAGGGCCCAAAGCCCTCATGAATAAACAACAACAGAGTGAGTGAATGACAGAATACAAAATGTTGCATCAGTTGTTTTACAAATAATAAAGTTCTTACAATTTTAAATTCAATAAAATGTTTCATTTTTACTTCGTCTGCAGCATCATTTTAGCATACTTTTTGTTTTGTTTCTGTGAAATCGATGGGTCAACATGTTCACTGATAGTGTAATACTGCTTTTAGCAACTCTATTTACAGGTGTACAGGTGTAAATATTGTATCGTATTGTATGTTTATGTATATCTGACTGTAGGACCTTTTTGCCCCATTAACATTAACAGTATCTTTGCAGGAAAGCATCCTCTGTATAATTACTCATGTAATTACCAGTAGTTCCTGAGCTGGTCGGTAAAAATGTTAATTTGAGTGGGTGGCGTGGATGTGTAAAGCACTGTCCCCTCAGAGCCAGAAGGCCCGGGGTGTGAGTCCCAGCTAGGGCCTTTCTGTGCTGAGTCCGCATGTTCCCCTCCTGTCCACGTGGATTTCCCCCGGTTTCCTCCCCAGTCCAAAGACATGCGGTCGACCTGTCCGGGTGCATTCCCGCTTCCAGCCCACTGGGATTGGCTCCAGCCTGCCCGTGATCCATGTGTGTGATGGATGGATGAACTCCAACATCTACTAGATCTGGGGCCAGTTTCACAGACACAGATTAAGCCTAGTCCAAGACTAAATTACATTTTGATTCTCCATACAATACTCAGTTGTGTCCAGGACTGCTTAATCTGTGTCTGTGAAACTGGCCGTAGATCTATTAGATGTTTTAATGTTTTTTTGTTTTTTGTTTTTTTTCATTTGTAAAAGTCTTGGTCTGTAATTAGGCTATGCAATGAATAATGTGAATATGCAACTGGTTACCACTTGATTCAAATATCTCGCTACATTAACTGGAATTTGGGGTGGGACCGTTTACTCGAGTGAACAAGCAACCAGCTGTGTTCTTAATAGTGTACGAACAAACATTATTTAAAAATAGATTTAATGAAAACCCCAAGGTGTGACCAACATAAATATATAAATAAATGCATCAATACTTGCTAAAGTCAGATTGTGTGCCTGTGTGTGCATGTGTATTGACCACTCACATAAGCGTATGTGGTGCTCACTTCCACACCCTTTTCTCTTCTTCGATTGGAGGCGTCCAAGCACTATGAAGTAGCGACAGGTACAATTCAATGTAGTTTGATGTTCAGGGCAGAAAGACTGAGCTTGGGACGTTGCAGCCTCGCAGATTTTGAAGTCAGTGAACTAGAGAACAATTTCATAGAGCTCAGCAAATTGTTCACTCAGAACAGTATCCCAGTTCCAAGAGAGAGCATTCCTCAACGGAAGAATGCCCTACCTCAGTGAGGTGAAAGTGCCTGAAATCGACATTGAAGTAGAACTTCTCATTAGAAGGAAGGAGCACAAGTCCATAAAGCCACGCAAGCAAAAACAATGGCCCTTATTCTGTCAGGACTGCACTTGGATGGATTGATAATTACCACACAAACATGCCAACTCAGATGCCTGTACACAGTCATGTATAGTCAACAGGATCTCCATTGAGAGCATGGACCACTCTTACAGCAATATAATCATGATTTATTGTGATGAATAAGAGATGCCACAAGAGGACCACCAATTCATGGATTCTGTATCAGACTGGGTACACCATGTTAATGGTCATTACTACTTTCATAATTCCTAGGAACCTCATTGAACAACAACTTCTACAAGGGCCAGACCTGACAAATTCTCTTGTGGGAGAACTCACTATATTTAGACAGGTCTCGTAAATGATGGCATAAATGGCAATAATCTAATGTAATGTAAATCATGTCTTAAAACCCAGAGTGACAGAATTTTAAGTAATGTTAGGCAGGTTGATTGCAAGTAAAATGTTGACATTCAGGCTACTGTGGGCAGCCGTTGTAACCTAATCGCAAGAACTGGCCTTTAGTTTTTATAAGTTTATAAGTTTTTATAACAGCGTGCAGTTGACCTTGTAAATTGAATTGACATGTGGAGGCTATATGTAACATTATCCATTAAAAACCAATCGTTTCTGCCGTACACATTTCTAATATCTTTGTGGTACGGTGTACCGGTGTGTTCTGGCTTACTGTCACCTCTGCTTGTTAGAGCATTTCAGTGTTGTACTGTGAATTATCTCTCACTCCCTAATTATGCGATATATCCCGAGATAATAGCTACACAACACAATTTTTTATGACACTATAGTAATAGACATCTTCCATCTTGATGCACAGCAACAAGTGAGCACAGAAAAGTACAGCTCAGGGGAACACAAAGTTCTATAAAAAAAGGAACCATTTAATGCATCCAAGAGAAGGGAAGGATGGGGCCACGCCAGTCACACATTCACTGGGGTAGGTGATAAGTGCTCATTGGGTTCCATCATGCTTGAGACAAATATTTCAGTCTTTTTTGTGTATTTTTGTTCTTGTGAAATTGTGTATTTGGATTTCCTGGAAAATTACATTTTAAGGGCACAATTACTTTTTCATAGAGGTGATTTGGGTAGTGATTCAATGTGTTTTCTGTTCACTCAGGTTTCTTTGGTCTAATACTACATTTTGTCTAAAGATCAGGAATTGTGGCTCATTAAATATACTTTTCATTTTATAAATCCATGCCATTAAATGTTTTGTATGCTTTTCATTTTCCCAGCCTGACAAAATTCCCATAGAAAACCAGGATGAATAACCTGACGCACAACAGTCCCATCCTGGTGATCGAGGGACTCGATGTCCCCCATCGTTTCATCTACCCAGTCTTCGCCCTGCTTTTGGTTATTTACCTGATCATCCTGACCACCAACATAGGGGTCATGCTGATTATTTTGATGGACAGGAGCCTGCAGACGCCAATGTACCTGTTGTTCTTCAGCCTGTCCTTCAACGACGTCCTGGGAAACACTGTGCTTCTGCCCCGCTTGATATTCGATGTGGTCTCCGCCAACTGGTCCATCAGCTACTCCTGGTGTGTCTCCCAGGCCTTCTTCATCCACACCTATGCCACATCCTGCCACACGGTGATGATGATCATGGCCTTTGACAGGTATGTGGCCATATGCCACCCTTTGAGGTACACCTCCATCATGAGTCCTGCAATGGTGGCTAAGCTGACTGCATCTGCCTGGAGTACATCGATAACCCTGGTGTCCATCCTGCTAGGCCTCACCGTACGACTATCACGCTGTCGTTCCGTGATTCTAAATGCCTACTGTGACAACGCCTCCCTGTTCAAGCTCTCCTGTGAGGATGTGAGCATTAACAATATCTACGGACTGACCTTCAGTGTGGTCCTGCTCAGCTCATCCATTGGCAGTGTGGCCTTCACGTATTTCAGGATCCTGGTCAGCTGTGTCTCCAAAAAGAACAAGGAAGTGAACAGAAAGGCAGTGCAGACCTGCGGCACCCACCTGGCCCTCTACCTGATCATGCTCTGGTCCGGATTCCTCGTCATCATTATGCATCGTCTCCAGATTCACAACGGTTACCGGAAAATGGCAGCTCTTCTCTTTCACATCATTCCCGCCAACATGAACCCCATCTTATATGCCATGCAGACCAAGGAACTGAAGACCAAGATTGTGCAGATACTTCATTCAAAAGTAACCCAGCTGCAGTAATGAGAAAATTAGCCTTGGAGCTACAGTACTGTGCAAGAGTCTTAGGCACCTGGATAACATTCTGTACAGATAAGATTCTTTCAAAAATAATTAAATGAAAGGTCCTAAATAAATATACTATACATTTTACATTACATTTTAGTAATTTGGCAGAATAGTTACAAACTGAATCAAATCAATATTTTTTCTGACCACTCTTCAACATTAAAACTGCATCAGTTCTCTTCATCAGTTCGCTGTCCTGCAGTTCTATAAGACAATCAGCAGGGAGGTTATTCCAAACATGTTGGAGAACTTGCCACAGTTCTTCTGCAGACTTGGGTTGGCTCCCTGCTTCTGATCTCAGACAGCCTTGATCACGTTTCTATGTAAAAAGTAGTCAATTGCTTACAGTAATATGTTACTTTTTAAAATTAAATACAAAAATGTCTCTAAATCTTAATCTTTTGGAAAATGAATATTTGGAAATCTCAAATGTGTTCTTTTATACTAACACACACACAAAAAAATAAACATATATATATATATATATATATATATATATATATATATATATATATATATAATCTCGGGTGCCTAAGACTGTATCTCTGGTAATATATACTGTATGCACTTCTTGGCATCTTGACTCAGCTTTAGAAGAGGATCCTGTCCTGTTTTATATCAATGAGAAGTGATAAAACAAAAATAATAAACTATTGTATAATACAGAGCTTTAAAATGTATTTCTACACTGATAGACCAGTCTGCAACTTCCATCACTTGGGCTCTTCTATATGTAATATATACAGTATATAATTTAATAATTTGATAAAATACAACAAATTGCACATACCTCTGCTTGAATATGATAGTAATATTGCTTTAATAAAAATAATTTTACCTAGCATTCTGTCACCTGTCTTCATGATTATGCTGCTGCAGTCCTATAGAACTTTACTGTCACACCCTTCTGACTTTCCCTGTTAATTTCCAACAAAGTTGGAATTATCCATTTGTTTTGAGTTGATTCTAAATTGATCCATTTGTTTTGAGTTGATTCTAAAAGTATCTTTCACCCTTCTTGGACACATGAATTATCTTGGAGCAAGTCAGTGTTGTAATAATAATATTGTAATACGGCTGGGGCCCAGTTCAGACAAAACAGTATTGTTTTGTCACTGAAGAAATAGGGCATGAGCTCTCTCCCCCCATGCCTGGATATATCCCTAGATAATAGATCATATATTGATGATCTATAGTAGCAGACATCTTCCCTTTGTACTCTTAATATATAAAAAGTGATAAGTAGTATTCAAGACTATCTCCAAGAAAAAAGGAAACTGTTGAATATCACTGAGAGAAGGGGACAAAAGACTTCAACAATGAAGAAAATGAAAAGATTAAATGGCAATTCCACCACAAAACAACATTTAGTTCATTTTACAGATAAAGTTATAACCAGTCATTCTCTCTTGGTGGCTGGCCGAAGCAATGTCTGTGCAGAGATATTAGCAGCAAATGTGCACATTTTGGTTTACATTATGATGACGTACAATGTACCCTTCTTAATTTTTGAAGAACTCCAGTGGGTTGGGTGATTTCAATTTACAGACAACTTCACGCCCCACCTTCGAGTCCAGCTACTTCGGCAAAGATAACACTGTCTGGCATGGTTGGAAAATGCATTGTACAAACCAGTTCGTTTAAAGCATGTGGACGATCTGGTCATTGTATTTTTAATAATGCAGGTACCTGAACCAGGCAAAGTAGTTTGGGGTTAAATCTCAGCACTCCCGAGAACTGAGAACTATGGAGAACTGGCTGAGAGGCATTTTGTAATTTTTTTGTAATTTAGTGTATCTTTTGTGTACACTGTATGTACATGCTCTGTCATGAATCTGTTCTGTCTCAAATTTCTGAATGGTACAAGCCCTACAATCCTTTTTAATTTACAGAGCATCCGGAAAGTATTCACAGCGCTTCACTTTTCCCACATTTTGTCATGTTACAGCCTTATTCCAAAATGGAATAAATGCATTTTTTTCCTCTAAATTCTACACACAACACCCCATAATGACAACATGAAAGAAGTTTTTTTTTAATTTTTGCCAATTTATTCAAAATAAAAAACTAAGAAATGACAGCCTTTGCCATGAAGCTCAAAATTGAGCTCAGGTGCATCCTGTTTCCACTGATCAACCTTGAGATGTTTCTACACCTTAATTGGAGTCCACCTATGGTAAATTCAGTTGATTGGACATGATTTGGAAAGGCACACACCTGTCTATATAAGGTCCCACAGTTGACAGTGCATGTCGAGCACAAACCAAGCATGAAGTCAAAGGAATTGTCTGTAGACCTCCGAGAAAGGATTGTCTCGAAGCACAAATCTGGGGAAGGGTACAGAAACATTTCTGCTTCTTTGAAGGTCCCAATGAGCACAGTGGCCTCCATCATCCGTAAATGTAAGAAGTTTGGAACCACCAGGACTCTTCCTAGAGCTGGCCGCCCGTCTAAACTGAGCAATCGGGGGAGAAGGGCTTTAGTCAGGGAAGTGACCAAGAACCCAATGGTCACTCTGTCAGAGCTCCAGGATTCCTCTGTGGAGAGAGGAGAACCTTCCAGAAGGACAACCATCTCTGCAGCAATCCACCAATCAGGCCTGCATGGTAGAGTGGCCAGACGGAAGCCACTCCTTAGTAAAAGGCACATGGCAGCCCGCCTGGAGTTTGGCAAAAAAAAGGCACCTGAAGGACTCTCAGACCATGAGAAACAAAATTCTCTGGTCTGATGAGACAAAGATTGAACTCTTTGGCGTGAATGCTAGGCGTCATGTTTGGAGGAAACCTGAACTCTAATGCAAGTTGCCAGACGACTGCTCTTACTGCCTGAGCCATGTCGCCCCGGGTGGGGGGATGACAAGTGCAACGCATATGTGTGTTCACGAGCAACATTTCTTATGTTAAAATATATTTCGCCCTTCTCTAAGAGGTGGCCTCTCCAAGGAATCAGCACCTTAATGTGGTGGAGGGGTTTGTGTGTCCCGGTGATTCTGGGAACTATGTTGTCAGGGGCATTAGCGTTAGCATTGCTAGCATTGGGTCTCCCACGACAAAGTGGTAACTTGGGAGGAATGGCCTGCCTGATCTTAAACCGAGCGGTGTCTTGTTATTGGACTTCTGTGCTGGTGATGGATTGTCCATAACGAACACCATGTTCGAGCATAGGGTAGCTCATAAGTGTACTTGGTACCAGAGCACCTTAGGCCAAAGATCAATGATCGACTTTGTGGTCGTATCATCAGACCTGCGGCCATGGACACTCGGGTGAAGAGAGGAGCAGAGCTGTCAACTGATCACCACCTGGTGGTGAGTTGGATCAAGTGGATAGACCCCATGAACCCAAACGTGTAGTGAGGGTGAACTGGGAATGTCTGGCAGAGCCCCCCGTCCGCGAGGTCTTCAACTCCCACCTCCGGAGTAACTTCTCACGCATCCCGGGGGAGACTGGGGACATGGAGTCCGAGTGAGCCATGTTCAAAACCGCCAGTGCAGAGGCGGGAAGCAGGAGCTTCTGAAGTGAAGAAGTTCAAATATCTCGGGGTCTTCTTCACGAGTGAGGGTAGAAGGGAGCGTGAGATTGACAGGTGGATCAGTGCAGCGTCAGCAATAATGCGGGCGTTGCCCTGGGCCATCGTAGTGAAGAGGGAGCTGAGCCGGAAGGTGAAGCTCTCGATTTACCGGTCGATCTACGTCCCAACCCTCACCTATGGTCAGGAGCTTTGGGTAGTGAACAAAAGAATGAGATCGCGGATACAAGCGGCCAAAATTAGCTTCCTCCGTAGGGTGGCTGGGCTCAGCCTTAGAGATAGGGTGAGGAGCTTGGACATCCGGAAGGAGTTCGGAGTAGAGCTGCTGCTCCTTCGCGTCGAAAGGAGCGAATTGAGGTGGTTCGGGTATCTGATCAGGATGCCTCCTGGGCGCATCCCATTGGAGGATTTCCGGGCACGTCCAACTGGGCGGAGACACCGAGGTAGACCCAGAATTATATATTATATATTTCTCCTGGCCTGGGAATGCCTCAGGATCCCCCAGGAGGAGCTGGAATGCGTTGAAGGGGGGAGGAACACCTGGAATACCCAGCTTAGTCGACAGCCACCGTGACCCGACTCCGGATAAGCGGGTGAAAATAGATGGATGGATGGATGGATTATAGCCCTAAAATGTTACACTCTGATCCTGCCAGGGCCCAATTCTGACAGAACTGTTTTGCATTCGGCTGGAACATGTTCTGTGTATGACAGCACACATATGTCACATGCACATTCTCTCTCTCTCACTCTGGGATTTTTTAATGGTTAACTTGGCAGTTTGCCATGTTATTTCCAAAATCCCATTACCTCTTTATTAACATTTATTTATACGGGCCGAAATCATTAAGGGAAAATAAAGCCTTTTGTCGTGGTTAGGGAAGCAATGGTCCAGGTTTTGTTTATTTACATTGGCCATCTTTCAAGAGAGGGCCATTCAGTATTGGTGAAAGAAGTGATGCTGCTGCTTCTTAGAGAGGCAAAATGGCTAACTGTGAAACTCGTCATTAAGCTTGATAATTATTTTCACAAAGAATGGGCAAAGAAAAGAAAATTCTTGGAGTATCAGCTTTAATAAAATGATAGGGAGCAATACGATTCTGTCATATGTCATCAGAGGTATGCGTGTATGTTTGTAATTTATCAAATTATATATACATACAGTAAAGAACAGTCCAAGAAATACAAATGTTACAGACTCACTGGTCAACTGACACAAAAGACAGTAAAGAATGCAGTAAACTGGGAGGGTGTTTTCTGGAAACAGATGGGGCAAGCAGAGACAAAACATATTGACATTCTGTGGGCCACCAGAATGCCTGTCTTAGACGTATAATGTTGAGCAAAATAAATGCAAAATCCAGAGTTACAGACTCACTGGACAACTAAACAGGGTATGAACCCATTCACCAAGATCTTTAATATGAATGCCTTCTCATTCTATTCGGACAGATTGTGCACTAAATGAAAACAAGTCACATCTCTCATTGATAACAACGTGACAGACAGTTCTACCTCTGTAATTGCATATTGGGCACATATAAAGTTTATTATATAAAGTTTGGCTAGTTGGGTGAGTTTTTGGATCATTTTCAGCATTTAAGCTTATGGTTTGTATGATTATCAGTGATACATTTCTAATTGTATTAGTTTCCATATCTCCGAGGCAGTGACCACTTTATGAGGTATCTGTTACTTATTTCTGCTGCTGTATAGCCCATCCAATCAAAGGTTTAATGTGTTATTTGTTCAGAGATGCTCTGCATACCACTGTTGTAATTCGTGGTTATTTGAGTTACAGTCAACTTCCTGTCAGCTTGAACCAGTCTGGGGTGCGTTTCCTGATAACGGTGTCTCTTAGCGCTTGACGAAGACTCTCTGAGGTATACCTTACTAACGTTGTTTACTTCTCTACATGTGTTCCCCAAACTATCACTTAGGCTGTTGCTTAAGGGATAGCTTCTACGTGCAACGTTATTAGGCCCATCGACTTGCTCTAATATCGATTATGCACTCCATGCAGCAACTGTTTGACTGCGTTATGAGAGAAAGTAGTGCTATTTTTTTATAATAAAATATTGCATTTACCATGACTTGTTGGAACGTATTAATAGAATTAAAAATGTACAAACTAAATTGTCAAACCGTATATATAATTTTCACCAAATTATATATTTGGTTTGTGATACGGTTTCTGGCTATGCCATCTAGCAATACGCCTTCTTTGGCATGTCAAGTTTTATTTACATTATTTTAATATCTTTGTCATAGTACCTGAAATGATGATGGTTGATTTGGCGGAAGCACCATCACACTACTGGTGTAATTGACAATTTTCTATGATTAGCCGACGTTTTCAGTAAAAGCGCACCAACAAGCAAAACGCACCAACACGAAATCAACATTTTATTTTATTAATTTTTTTATTTTTTTTACATAAGATATGGTGGAAAAAAACAGAAATAAGCGGTCCCACAGCTTCATAACAAAGGATATTGAGATAATGTTACACGTAGCGGTGAATAAAGAAACATAATTTTCCAGTTTTAAGACTACGGTGTCCAAAAAAAACAAGAAAGAACTATGGTTAAACATCGCTCCAGCACACAGAGAGAGTGGGAAATCGTCAGTTCATGAATATCATTTAAAAGGCTATTAGGCAACATGCATCCTTTGTAATTTACATTCTTATTATTTGCATGAAAACAGTGCCATTAAAGTGGTATTTTAGTAATATTATTAGCCAGCTACAACTGTAGAATTATTAGTGTACACATTCCTTAACCGATTGAGATCTAACTAAGAGCAACAGCTGATTTCAGAGGCTTGCGGTCGTAACAGTGGTGGCCACATGCGGAGTGAGCTGACAACATCGCAAAGGTATAGCTAAGAGTGGTCCAGAACAAGCTTATGATGTCATGTTGTATAGTTTATTGTCATAATTTCGCAAACTTGTTATGTCATGATTTGTTTGTTTCATGTTATGTGGTTCTGTTAATTGTTTAGCCTACACTTTTTTGTGTTTTTCTGCAAACCTTTCTGTCACTCACACCCTAATTGTTTCAATTTCCCTTGTCTTCTTACTAATCTACTAACTTTAGATCAGGATTGGGTAATACTAACATTCTAACCATGTTTCATTTTACCTTATGTTTCTTGTGCATGCCATTTCCTAATTTACTAACGCTAGGGTAGGATAGGTTTAATACTAACGATTACTAATTACCTCGTTAACTTGTCAATCCTCCACACCTGATTTCCATTCTCATGCTGCTCTCAAGCTAATTGTCTGCACCTGTCTACATCTGCATATAAGCTCAGTTCCATGTCTTGTCTTTGTGAAATTGTTGCCTCCTGTTAGTCAGTGCATAGCTTTAGCATTTTTGTCAAGCCATTGTCTGCCCGGTACGATCCAAGCCTGTTTATTGACCAAAGATTATTGATGTCTGTTTTGTTCACCATTGCCTGCCTGTACCATTACTTTGCCTGCTGTCTTTGTGCTTTTGCCCCGCGGAGCAGAATTCGTTCTTGACTCTTGCGCCGTCATCGACTCTGAGCCTGCCTACCGGCCGCCTGTACTTCTGCCCCGCTGACAGCTTTCCTGGCTACTGGACTTTTTGCATGGTGTACCGATTACGAAACAGCCTTCTCTCTCGGTGCTGTACTTTGGTTTTTGGCTGGATTTTACGTGTATGAACATTGCTTGTTCTTTGACTACGCTCACTGGACATTCCCTGAATAAAGCCCTGACGGGACTTTATTACACCCCTGTTTCTGAGTCGTGCATTTTGAGTACAACACCCCACGCACCTGTCTCAGTACAGAAGCTATACTTAGCTTAGAACCTTTTGGGAAACACGCTAAAGCGTTAAGGTAGAGCTTAAGGTACAATTTGTGGATGACGTAGCGTTAAGAAGGCTTTGGGAAACGCACCCCTAACCATTCTCCTCTGACCCCTCTCATTAAGAAGGGATTTTTGCCCATAGAACTTCTACTCACTGAATGTTTTTGTTTTTTTTGCACCATTCCCTGTAAACTCTAAAGACTGTTGTGCGTGAAAATGCCAGAACAACAGTTTTTAAAATACTCAAACCATTCCCGCATGCTTGAATGAAGTGAGTTGCTGCTATATGATTAGCTGACTAGATATTTGCATGAACAAGCCAGTGTACAGGTGTGACTAATTAAGTGGTCACGAAGAGCATACGACAGTGTAAGACACTCGTTTAATATGTAGATAAGAGCATCCATCATGCTGCAGTGGGTTTAAAGGCCACATTTTTTCATTACTGCCGCTGGGTTACTTTTGAATAAAGTATCTGCACAACCTTGGTCCTTAGTTCCTTGGTCTGCATGGCATATATGATGGGGTTCATGTTGGCGGGAATGACGAGAAAAATAACTGCCGCCAACGTCCGGTAGCCGTTGTTGATCTGGAAACGATGCAAAATTACGATGAGGAAGCTGGACCAGAGCATGATCATGTAGAGGACCAGATGGGAAGCGCAGGTCTGCACGGCCTTTCTGTTGAGCTCCTTGTTCTTTTTGGAAACACAGTTGACCAGGATCCTGAAATATGTGAAGGCCACACTGGCGATGGACAATCCATAGAGTATGATACTGCAGGTGAGCCCGGTGATGTTGTTGATGCTCAAGTCCTGGCAGGAGAGCTTGAACAGAGATGCATTGTCGCAGAAGTCATTCAGAATAATGGAACGGCAGCGTGTTAGCCGTACTGCGAGGCCCAGTGGGATGGACACCAGGGTTATCGATGTGCTCCATGCGGACACAGTCAGCTTAGCCACCATGGTGGGGCTCATGATGGAGGTGTACCTCAGAGGGTGGCATATGGCCACATACCTGTCAAAGGCCATGATCATCATCACCGTGTGGCAGGACGTTCCATAAGTGTGGCCGAAGAAGGCCTGGGAGACACACCAAGAGTAGCTGATGGATGGGTTGGTGGAGACGATGTCCAACATCATTCGAGGCAGAACCACCGTGTTTCCCAGGACGTCGTTGAAGGACAGGCTGAAGAACAGCAGGTACATTGGCTGCTGCAGGCTCCTGTCCATCAAAATAAGCAGCATGACCCCTATGTTGGTGGTCAGGATGATCAGGTAGGCAACCAACAGCAGGGCAAACGCTGGGTAAATGAAACGATGGGGAATGTCGATGCCCTGAATCAACAGGATGGGACTGTTGTCGGTCACGTTCATCCCAGGTTTCCTGGGAAATTCTGTCAGACTGAGAAAAGCAGAATATTATGTAGTGCCTAAGTATTTGGACGTTAAACACTTTCTGGTGTTTTGGCTCCATACACCAGAACATGAAAATTAAATAAAACCATGAATAAGAGGTTAAAATTTAGACAGATTTAATATGAAATATGGGCCAATTTTGGAGACTCCAAAAATTGTCTGTGATGAAATTCTATTTTGAATGGAGATACTCCATACACAACTCAGATTCTAATTAAGTTCAGAAAGCTTGACTGGGTGCCAGAGAGCCTCAGTGTCCCAGAGCATACCCTGAAAACAGACAAAAAACTGACGTGTGATCAGAGAAATATAGATATCAGAGAAATCCCATTATAACTGGAA
Organism: Conger conger; assembly: GCF_963514075.1. Classification (NCBI taxonomy): domain Eukaryota; kingdom Metazoa; phylum Chordata; class Actinopteri; order Anguilliformes; family Congridae; genus Conger; species Conger conger. The sequence goes on from NC_083766.1 coordinate 60,661,677, forward strand.
TAACATATCTTAATGTCCAAGGTCTGTAAGGATTATCTATACAGTTCCCAATGCTCACACAGTATCATCTAGCACAACTTCAATCACAGTCACTGAAACATTCTATGGCTGTACTGAGTATAAAGTCGAGGTCATACCTGTCTCAGGTTTTGAGCTGGGCAGTCCTCTCTTCCTGATGGGCTCTCAGGTTTTATCCTATCCTTTAGGGGCCCTCCCCTCTCTGTCCTGCCACAAGCCCTCCCCTCTCTGTCCTGCCATGGGCCCTCTCCTCTTTGTCACCCCCAGACTCAGTGATGATGTAATGAATCGAAAACACGGGTGATGCTGCTTTTGACATATTACTGCAGTGTAACATGCAGCCTAGGGAATCAGAGCCACAGGTGCAGCCTCCCTGTGAGATACATTATTACTGCGATATTGCAGCAATTCTGTTCTTGCCCTGGATCCAATCAACATTAGTTATTCCCTGTCTCTCCAATTATTTCTCCAGGGCCTGCTCACAGTGGCGACAGGAGCAGTGAGCAAAAGTGCAGAGAGTGAACCTGCCTGCATTGCTGTGCTTGGCCCCTGCTGGTCCTCTACTGTGAAGTGAAGGTTTTGCCATGGTTCAATCCAGTCTCTTTGAATGTGAGCTGCCACTGGAGAGTGGCATGGCATGTACAGAGCTAGCAACTGAGGAAGGCGACCACCTTCTCCCCCTTTTCAATTAGCTGCAACAGGACTACGTCAAGGCCCAAGTTGCTTGCATCAGAGTTCAGGTAAAGGATTTCATAGAGTCAAACAGGTCAAGCATAGGGTAAATGGTAAATGGTTGGCATTTATATAGCGCGTTTATCCAAAGCCCTGTACAATTGATGCTTCTCATTCACCCATTCATACACACACTTACACACCGACGGCGATTGGCTGCCATGCAAGGCGCCGACCAGCTCGTCAGGAGCATTTGGGGGTTAGGTGTCTTGCTCACGCTTCGACACAGCCCGGGCGGGGAATCGAACCGGCAACCCTCCGACTGTCAGATGACTGCTTTTACTGCCTCATCCATGTCGCCCCGGGTGGGGAGATGGCAAGTGCAACGCATATGTGTGTTCACTAGCAACATTTCTAATGTTAAAATATATTTTGCCCTTCTCTAATAGGTGGCCTCTCCAAGGAATCAGCACCTTAATGTGGTGGAGGGGTTTGTGTGTCCCAGTGACTCTGGGAGCTATGTTGTCGGGGGCATTAGCATTAGCATTGCTAGCACTGGGTCTCCCAAGGCAAATTGGTCCCGGGGGAGGTAACAAATTGGTAACTTGGGGTCGCCGCCCTGTGGGCTCACCACCTGTAGGGGTCAGCATCGGAGTTGGGTACTTTGCCCAACGGGCAGATGGCAAAGGCGAGGATCCGGGCATGCTGATCCTCGGCGTCGCAGACTGGTTCTGTGGATGTGGAACGTCACCTCTCTGGTGGGGAAGGAACCAGAGCTAATGCGAGAGGCGGAGTGGTACCAACTAGATATAGTTGGGCTCACCTCCACGCACAGCACTGGTTCCAGAACCAAACTCCTGGAGAGGGGCTGGACTCTGTTCTTTTCTGGAGTTGCTCAGGGTGAGAGGTGCCAGGCAGGTGTGGGGATACTCACAAGCCACCGGCTGAGTGCCACTGTGTTGGAGTTTCACCCGGGGAACGAGAGGGTCACCACTTTGCGACTACGTGTCGCTGGGGAGAAAGCCCTGACTGTCATTTGTGCTTATGCAACAATCCCGGGGGAAACTGGGGACATGGAGTCCGAGTGGGCCATGTTCAAAACCTCCATTGCAGAGGCGGGAAGCAGGAGCTGTGGCCAGAAGATCATCGGTGCCTGTCGGGGCGGCAACCCAAGAACCCGCCGCTGGACACCAGCAGTGAGGGAGGCCATCAATCTGTAAGCCAGTCATAAGTAACATTTGGTCTCATGCGCTGGTCAGCTTGCTGACTTCCCCCTCCTGGAGCATACATTGTTAGCCCCCACCGTTGGCGCACATGCCTGTGGCGGAGAGCTAGAGAAGGATTCTTAGAGGCACCTTCTTGGGCCCTGGGGGCCCCCCTTTTCTCACATTCCTACAGGATTTGAGTACAGGAGTACAGGAGATGGCATGAAGATGTTTCATGATAACTGCAACATAATAAAACATAAGGGTAATCTGTTTGGTATGGATGTGATCTGATAAAATCAAGGAATCGGATGAGATACATTTCATACCAAATGGAATTTAATAAACTATAGTTTCAGTATCCCAAGGGAAAACCTACACGTCCTCTAATCATCTAATTTTCCCTACTCAACAACCCCCAACGGTGGGGGTCTAAATTCCAGATTTGACCACCCCTCCAGGTTGATTTATGGCACTGCCGCCTGGTTCCAAACGTATGATTTGGCATAAAAGCAAGGGAGACAGACCAATCTGGGAAGATGGTATTCAACTTCCCACACAGCATATTGTACGTGTATGTAAGTATCAGGAAGATCGTATTCGACTTCCACACAACATGTCTTATGTATGTATGTATGTATGTATGGATGTATGTGTAGCAGCGGAAGATCGTATTCGACTTTCCACACGGCATATTCTATACTCTGTGTTTGTGTGTAGTCCAAGCAGGCTTGGTATGATTATTTACTCTATCTCTATTCTTAATTTGTATATTTTATACTTGATTGTGATATTCTAAAGCTAATAACCTACCTGTCTGCGAATAAACTATTTTGTTTTATAACTTGCGTGATCTCCATGACTCTAATTCATCTTGTACCCTTTTCAGCCTAAATTACAACTGAATACTCAGGGGGAAATGGTGGCCAAAGACCGACCGATCGGCGGGCCGGTACACCTGTGGTAGTTCTAAGCTGTGAGGCCAGCAATTTCTGTCTCTTAAAGGCTCGGGGGACGCACGGCTCTTGTAATCTGGTGCGAAGGGAACCCATGGGCGTTACGGCGCTGGTTCCTGCCAAATTAGCTCTAAGGAGGCCAGTTAATGCTACGCCGACCTGGGCTCGCAACTATCAGGGCAGGTGTGCATGTATTGTGTTGACCCTCAGCCTCTGAGTTCTCCACCGAACTGAGATTTCAGCAGTAATGCTAATCCCGGGAGCATCTATTGAGTAATGGTGGCGCAGGTACAAGTCGAATGTAATCACTCCCGAGGTCCGCGTAAGTTGCAAACCCAAATTTCTAAATTATATTTTAAATGGAGTCAGATAAACGAGTAAAACTATAGTAACCACTAAGCGTACAATACGGCCCCGTTTGAGAACGGAGAATATTAAGAATTGTACTGATCCGTTTCTGGCCAGCTATAAGCGGGATATGGGGCAGGTCAATCCATATCCGACCCATGGCAATGGACCCAGTATATTCTTAAACATAATTGTGCTCTGTTCTTGAACGGAGGATAATAATTAACCCAACTAATGTTCTCCCAGCAACGCCAGAAGGACAAGCACGCAAAACCCCCTTCGGCCCCCGCTAAATTCCGTCATTGGGTTAGCTGTGGGGTTTTTCAAAACTGAAGAAGGAGGCCTTTCGGGCTTGGCTAGCCCGGGGGTCCCCTGAAGCAGCAGACAGGTACCGCGTGGCCAGAAGGGCTGCGGCTTCGGCAGTCGCTGAAAAAAAAACCTGGGTATGGGAGGAGTTCGGGAGGCTATGGAGAAGGACTTTCGGTTGGCCTTGAGGAAGTTCTGGCAAACCATCCGACGACTCAGAAAGGGAAAGCAGGGCTTGTCTCAGGCTGTTTTCAGCAGGGGATGAGAACTGCTGACCCAGTCGGGCAGTGGAAAGAGCAGTTCGAGGAGCTTCTGGACCCGAACAACATGACCTCTGTGGAAGAGGCAGACCCCGAAGACTCAGGGGAATCTGCACCTATATACCTGGCGGAAGAATGGGCAGAAAATGCTTGGTGTATCAGCTTTAATAAAATGATAGCAAGTAATACGATTCTGTCATTTGTCATCAGAGGTATGTGTGTATGCGTGTAATTTATTAAAAGATATATACATACAGTAAATTACAGCCCAAGAAATACAGATGTTACAGATTCACTGGTCAACTGACTGATAAGAACAGGACAGACATGTCTACCTATGTAACTGCATATTGGGCACATATAAAGTTTATTATATAAAGTTGGGCTAGTTGGGTGAGTTTTTGGATCATTTTCTGCAGTTAAGCTTGTGGTTTGTATGGTTATCAGTGATACATTTTATTTGTATTAGTTTCCATATCTCTGAGGCAGTGACCACTTTATTAGGTATCTGTAAGACTTATTTCTGCTGCTGTGTAGCCCATCCAATCAAAGCTTTAATGTGTTGTTTGTTCAGAGATGCTCTGCATACCAGTGTTGTAATGCATGGTGATTTGAGTTACTGTCAACTTCCTGTCAGCTTGAACCAGTCTGGCCATTCTCCTCTGACTTCTCTCATTAAGAAGGCATTTTTGCCCATAGAACTTCTACTCACTGAATCTTTTCGTTTTTTTTGCACCATTCTCTGTAAACTCTAGAGACTGTTGTGCGTGAAAATGCCAGGAGAACAGCAGTTTCTAAAATGCTCAAACCATTCCGTCTGTCACCAATAAAGTCAAAGTCAAATTCAGAAGTTTGGTCTGAATAGCAACTGAACCTCCTAGCCATTTCTGCATTCTTGAATGAAGTGAGTTGCTGCTATATGATTGGCTGACTAGATATTTGCATGAACAAGCCGGTGTACAGGTGTAACTAATTAAGTGGTTACTAAGTGTATACGACAGTGTAAGACACTATTTTTCAACATTTAGATAATTGCATCCATTATACAACAGTTGGTTAAGAGCCTAATTGTCAAATTACTGCAGGTGGGTTACTTCTGAATAAAGCATCTGCACAATCTTGGTCCTTAGTTCCTTGGTCTGTATAGCGTATATGATGGGGTTAATGTTGGCGGGAATGATGAGAAAGAGAAGAGCCGCCAACGTCCGGTAGCTGTTGTGGATCTGGAGACGATGCAAAATGATGATGAGGAAGCCGGACCAGAGCATGATCAGATAGAGGACCAGATGGGAGGCGCAAGTCTGCATGGCCTTTCTGTTGAGCTCCTTGTTCTTTTTGGAGACACAGCTGACCAGGATCCTGAAATATGTGAAGGCCACGCTGGTAATGGACGACCCATGGAGTATGACACTTGAGATGAGCCCTGTGATGTTGTTGATGCTCAAGTCCTGGCAGGAGAGCTTGAACAGAGATGCATTGTCGCAGAAGGCATTAAGAATAATGGAACGGCAGCGTGTTAGCCGTACTGCGAGGCCCAGTGGGATGAACACCAGGGTTATCGATGCGCTCCATGCGGACACAGTCAGCTTAGCCACCATGGTGGGGCTCATGATGGAAGTGTACCTCAGAGGGTGGCATATGGCCACATACCTGTCAAAGGCCATGATCATCATCACCGTGTGGCAGGACGTGCCATAAGTGTGGCTGAAGAAGGCCTGGGAGACACACCAGGAGTAGCTGATGGACGGGTTGGTGGAGACGATGTCCAACATCATTCGAGGCAGAACCACCGTGTTTCCCAGGACGTCGTTGAAGGACAGGCTGAAGAACAGCAGGTACATTGGCTGCTGAAGGCTCCTGTCCATCAAAATAAGCAGCATGACCCCTATGTTGGTGGTCAGGATGATCAGGTAGGCGACCAACAGCAGGGCAAATGCTGGGTAAATGAAACGATGGGGGATGTCGATGCCCTGAATCAACAGGATGGGACTGTTGTAGGTCACGTTCATCCCAGATTTCCTGGGAAATTCTATCAGACTGAGAAAAGCAGAGTATTATGCAGAGCCTAAGTACTTGGACATTAAACACTTTCTGGTGTTTTGGCTCCATACACCAGAACATGAAAATTAAATAAAACCATGAATAAGAGGTTAAAATTCAGACAGATTTAATATGAAATACAGGCCAATTTTGCAGACTCCATATAAGCCTAGTCCGCAATGAAATTCTATTTTGAATGGAGATACTCCATACACAACTCAGATTCTAACTCCTCTTGTGCCATCAGCTTGACATTCACATTTCCTTAATTACGTTAAGAAAGCTGATTGACTGGGCGCCGGAGAGCCCCAGTGTCCCAGAGCAGACCCTGAAAACAGACAAAAAACTGACGTGTGATCAGCGAAATATAGATATCAGAGAAATCCCATTATAACTGGAATAACATATCTTAACGTCCAAGGTCTGTAAAGATTATTTGTACTATTCCCAATGCTCACACAATATCATCTAGCGCAACTTGAATCAAAGTAACTGAACCATTCTATGGCAGTACTGAGTGGTATAAAGTCGAGGTCATACCTGTCTCAGGTTTCAGGTGGGCAGTCCTCTCTTCCTGATGGGCTCTCAGGTTTTATCCTATCCTTTTGGGGCCCTCCCCTCTCTGTCCTGCCACAAGCCCTCCCCTCTCTGTCCTGCCATGGGCCCTCTTCTCTCTGTCACCCCCAGAGTCAGTGATGATGTAATGTGCTGAAAGACGGCTGGCAGGTGCTGCTGCTTCTGACATATTACTGCAGTGTAACATGCAGCCTAGGGAATCAGAGCCACAGGTGCAGCCTCCCTGTGAGATACATTATTACTGTGATATTGCAGCAATTCTGTTCTTGCCCTGGATCCAATCAACATTAGTTATTCTCTGTCTCTCCAATTATTTCTCCAGGGCCTGCTCACAGTGGCGACAGGAGCAGCAAGCAAAAGGGCAGAGAGAGAACCCGCCTCCATTGCTGCGCTTGGCCCCTGCTGGTCCTCTACTGTGAAGTGAAGGTTTTGCCATGGTTCAATCCAGTCTCTTTGAATGTGAGCTGCCACTGGAGAGTGGCATGGCATGTACAGAGCCAGAACTACTGTCTTTGAAGGTACATCTATAAGGGATGAAGCACAACCACCACTGCCAGCAGCTCCCATCTCCTCATGCAGTAATTGCATTCTTGGCTGAGCTAGCAACTGAGGAAGGCAACCACCTTCTCCCCCTTTTCAATTAGCTGCAACAGGACTACGTCAAGGCCCAAGTTGCTTGCATCAGAGTTCAGGTGAAGGGGTTCCTAGAGTCAAACAGGTCAAGAACGGGGTGGGGGGGTGACAAGTACAACGCATACGTGTGTTCACTAGCAACATTTCTAATGTTAAAATATATTTTGCCCTTCTCTTATAGGTGGCCTCTCCAAGGAATTGGCACCTTAATGTGGTGGAGGGGTTTGTGTGTCCCGGTGATCCTGGGAGCTATGTTTTCGGGGGCATTAGCATTAGCATTGCTAGCATTGGGTCTCCCAAGGAGGAGAGGGTCGCGAGAGGGTCGCCTCTTTGCGACTATGTGTCGCTGGGGGGAAAGCTCTGACTGTCATTTGTGCTTACGCAACAAACGGCAGTTCAGAGTATCCAGCCTTCTTGTCACTGGGCGGCATCCTGGAAAAGCTGCCGCCTGGAGACTCCAAAGTTCTGCGTCCCAACCCTCACCTATGGTCACAAGCTTTGGGTAGTGATCAAAAGAATGAGATTGCGTATACAAGCGGCCAAAATTAGCTTCCTCCGTAGGGTGGCTGGGCTCAGCCTTAGAGATAGGGTGAGGAGCTCGGACATCCAGAGGGAGCTCGGAGTAGAGCCGCTGCTCCTTCGCGTCCAAAGGAGCCAATTGACGTGGTTTGGGCATCTGATCAGGATGCTTCCCGGTGCCTCCCATTGGAGGTTTTCCGGGCACGTCCAACAGGGCGGAGACCCCAAGGTAGACCCAGAACCCGCTGGAGATTATATATCTCTCCTGGCCTGGGAATGCCTTGGGATCCCCCAGGAGAAGCTGGAATCCGTTGATGGGGAGAGGAACGCCTGGATTACCCAGTTTAGCCGACTGCCACCGCGACCCGACTCCATATAAGCGGGTTAAAATGGATGGATTGATGGATTTTAGCCCTCGAATGTTACACTCTGATCCTGCCAGGGCCCAATTCTGACAGAACTGCTCTTGCATTCAGCTGGAACATGTTCTGTGTATAACAGCACACATAAATCACATGCACAAAGCATGTTTGCATATGCTCTCTCTCTCACTCTGGGGTTTTTGAATGCTTAAGTTGGCAGTTTGCCAAGTTATTTCCAAAATCCCATTACCTCTTTATTAACATTTATTTATACAGGCCTAAATCAAGAGGGGACAATAAAGCCTTTTGTCGTGGTTAGGGAAGCAGTGGCCCTGGTTTTGTTTATTTGACCATCTTTCAAGAGAGGGACATTCAGTAATGATGAAAGAAGTGATGCTGCTGCTTCTTCGAGAGGCAAAATGGCTAACTGTGAAACTCGTCATTAAGCTTGATAATTCTTTCACAAAGAATGGGCAAAGAAAAGAAAATTCTTGGAGTATCAGCTTTAATAAAATGATAGGGAGTAATACGATTCTGTCATATGTCATCAGAGGTATGCGTGTATGTGTGTAATTTATCAAATTATATATACATACAGTAAAGAACAGTCCAAGAAATACAAATGTTACAGATTCACTGGTCAACTGACACAAAATACAGTGAAGAATGCAGTAAACTGGGAGGGAGTTTTCTGGGAACAGATGGGGCAAGCAGAGACAAAACATATTGACATTCTGTGGGCCACCAGAATGGCTGCCTTATATGTATAATGTTGAGCAAAATAAATGCAAACTCCAGAGTTACAGACTCACTGGACAACTAAACAGGGTATGAACCCATTCACCAAGATCTTTAATATGAATGCCTTCTTGTTCTATTAGGACAGATTGTGCACTAAATGAAAACAAGTCACATCTCTCATTGATAACAACAGGACAGACACTTCTACCTCTGTAACTGCATATTGGGCACATATAAAGTTTATTACATGAAGTTGGGCTCGTTGGGTGAGGTTTTGGATCATTTTCAGCATTTAAGCTTATGGTTTGTATGATTATCAGTGATACATTTCTAATTGTATTAGTTTCCATATCTCCGAGGCAGTGCTCTGCATACCACTGTTGTAATTTGTGGTTATTTGAGTTACAGTCAACTTCCTGTCAGCTTGAACCAGTCTGGGGTGCGTTTCCTGATAACGGTGTCTCTTAGCGCTTGACGAAGACTCTCTGAGGTATACCTTACTAACGTTGTTTACTTCTCTACGTGTGTTCCCCAAACTATCACTTTGGCTCTTTCTTTAGGGACAGCTTCTACGTGCAACGTTATTAGGCCAATCGACTTGCTCTAATATCGATTATGCACTCCATGCCGCAACTGTTTGACTGCATTATGAGAGATAGTAGTGTTATTTTTTCATAAAACACTGCAGGAATACTTTAAAATATTGCATTTACCATGACTTGTGGGAATGTATTAATAGAATTAAAAACGTACAAACTAAATTATCCAACCGTATATATCATTTTCCCCAAATTATATATTCGGTTTGTGATACGGTTTCTGGCTATGCCATACGCCTTCTTTGGCATGTCTTGTTTTATTTACAATATTTTAATATCTTTGTCATAGTACCTGAAATGATGATGGTTGATTTGGCAGAAGCACCATCACATTACTGGTGTAATTCACTATATTCTATGATTAGCTGATGTTTTCAGTAAAAGCGCACCAACAAGCAAAACGCACCAACACGAAATCAACATGTTATTAATTTTTTTTTTTTTTTTTTTTTTTCATAAGATATGGTGGAAAAAAACTGAAATAAGCGGTCCCACAGCTTCATAGCAAAGGAAATGGAGATAATGTTACACGTAGCACTGAATAAAGAAACATTATTTTTCAGTTTTAAGACTACGGTGTCCAAAAAAAACAAGAAAGAACTATGGTTAAACATCGCTCCAGCACACAGAGAGAGTGGGAAATCGTCAGTTCATGAATATCATTTAAAAGGCAATTAGGCAACATGCATCCTTCGTAATTTACATTCTTATTATTTGCATGAAAACAGTGCCATTAAAGTGGTATTTTAGGAATATTATTAGCCAACTACAACTGTAGAATTATTAGTGTACATATTGCTTAACCGATTGAGATCTAACTAAGAGCAACAGCTGATTTCAGAGGCTTGCGGTCGTAACAGTGGTGGCCACATGCGGAGTGAGCTGACAACATCGCAAAGGTATAGCTAAGAGTGGTCCAGAACAACCTTATGATGTCATGTTATATAGTTTATTGTCATAATCTCACAAACTTGTTATGTCATGATTTGTTTGTTTCATGTTATGTGGTTCTGTTAATTGTTTAGCATACACTTTTTTGTGTCTTTCTGCAAACCTTGCATTCCTGCTTTCTCTCTCTCCCTTTCTGTCACTCACACCCTAATTGTTTCAATTTCCCTTGTCTTACTAATCGACTAACTTTAGATCAGGATTGGGTAATACTAACATTCTAACCATGTGTTCATGTTACCTTACGTTTCTTGTGCATGCCATTTCCTAATTTACTCACGCTAGGATAGGATAGGTTTATTTCTAATGATTACTAATTACCTCGTTAATTTGTCAATCCTCCACACCTGATTTCCATTCTCATGCTGCTCTTGAGTTAATTGTCTGCACCTGTCTACACCTGCATATAAGCTCAGTTCCATGTCTTGTCTTTGCAAAATTGTTGCCTCCTGTTAGTCAGTGCATCGCTTTAGCATTTTTGACAAGCCATTGTCTACCCGTTACGATCCAAGCCTGTTTATTGACCAAAAATTATTGACTTCTGTTTTGTTGACCACTGCCTGCCTGTGCCACGACTTTGCCTGCTGTCTTTGTGGTTTTGCCCGGCGGAGCAGAATTCGGTCTTGACTCTTGCGTCGTCATCGACCCTGAGCCTGCCGACCGTCCGCCTGTACTTCTGCCCCGCTGACAGCTTCCTGGCTACCGGACATTTTGCATGGTGTACAAATTACGAAACGGCCTTCTCTCTCGGTAATGATTTTACGTGTATGAACATTGCTTGTTCTTTGACTACGTTCACTGGACATTCCCTGAATAAAGCCCTGACGGGACTTTATTTCACCCCTGCTTCTGAGTCGTGCATTTTGGGTACAACACCCCACGCACCTGTCTCAGTACAGTAGGTATACTTAGCTTAGAACATTTTGGGAAACATGCTAAAGCGTTAAGGTAGAGCTTAAGGTACAATTTATGAATGACGTAGCGTTAAGAAGGCTTTGGGAAACGCACCCCTAACCATTCTCCTCTGACTCCTCTCATTAAGAAGGCATTTTTGCCCATAGAACTTCTACTGACTGAATGTTTTTGGTTTTTTTGCACCATTCTCTCTACACTCTAAAGACTGTTGTGCGTGAAAATGCCAGGAGAACAGCAGTTTTTAAAATACTCAAACCATTCCCTCTGTCACCAATAAAGGTCAAAGTCAAATTTCTTCCCAATTCAGATGTTTGATCTGAATAGCAACTGAACCTCCAAGCCATTTCTGCATACTTGAATGAAGTGAGTTGCTACTATATGATTGGCTGACTAGATATTTTCATGAACAAGTCGGTGCACAGCTGTGACTAATTAAGTGGTCACGAAGAGTATACGACAGTGTAAGACACTCGTTTAACATGTAGATAAGAGCATCCATGATGCTGCAGTTGGTTGAAAGGCCACATTTTTTCATTACTGCAGCTGGGTTACTTTTGAATGAAGTATCTGCACAATCTTTGTCCTTAGTTCCTTGGTCTGTATAGCATATATGATGGGGTTCATGTTGGCGGGAATGATGAGAAAGAGAAGTGCCGCCAACGTCCGGTAGCCGTTGTGAATCTGAAGACGATGCAAAATGATGACGAGGTTTCCGGAACAGAACATGATCAGATAGAGGACCAGATGGGAGGCGCAAGTCTGCATGGCCTTCCTGTTGAGCTCCTTGTTCTTTTTGGAGACACAGCTGACCAGGATCCTGAAATATGTGAAGGCCATGCTGCCGATGGACAATCCATTGATTATGATATTGCAGGTGAGCCCAGTTATGTAGTTAATGCTTAAGTCCTGGCAGGAGAGCTTGAAAAGAGATGCAATGTCACAGTAGGCATTAAGAATAATGGAACGGCAGCGTGTTAGCCGTACTGCGAGGCCCAGTGGGATGGAGGTCACGGCGAGCGATGTGCTCCATGCGGACACAGTCAGCTTAGCCACCATGGTGGGGCTCATGATGGAGGTGTACCTCAGAGGGTGGCATATGGCCACATACCTGTCAAAGGCCATTATCATCATCACTGTGTGGCAGGAAACACCATAAGTTTGGCTGAAGAAGGCCTGGGAGACACACGAGGAGTAGCTGATGGACGGGTTGTTGGAGACGATGTCCAACATCATTCGAGGCAGAACCACCGTGTTCCCCAGGACGTCGTTGAAGGACAGGCTGAAGAACAGCAGGTACATTGGCTGCTGAAGGCTCCTGTCCATCAAAATAAGCAGCATGACCCCTAAGTTGGTGGTCAGGATGATCAGGTAGGCGACCAACACCAGGGCAAACGCTGGGTAAATGAAACGATGGGGAATGTCGATGCCCTGAATCAACAGGATGGGACTGTTGTAGGTTATGTTCATCCCAGATTTTCCTGGGAAATTCTGTCAGACTGAGAAAAGCAGAATATTATGCAGTGCCTAACTTCTTGAACATTAACCGTTTCTGGTGTTTTGGCTCCATACACCAGAACATAACAAATAATAAAACCTTGAATGAGGTTAAAGTTCAGACAGATTCAATATGAAATATTGGCTAATTTTGCAGACTCCAATTAAGCCTAGTTTGAGATGAAATTCTATTTTCAATACACAACTCAGAAAGTGCGTCAGGTTGACTTTCACATTTCCTTAATTAAGTTCAGGAAGCTGCTTGACTGGGTGCCTGAGAGCCTCAGTGTCCCAGAGCAGACCCTGAAAACAGACCAAAAACTGACATGTGATTAGAGAAATATATATATCAGAGAAATCCCATTATTATAACTGGAATAACTTATCTTTATTTCTAAGGTCTGCAAGAATCATCTGTACTGTTCCCAATGCTCAGACAATATCATCTAGTTCAACTTGAATCGCAGTAACTGAACCATTCTATGACTGTACTTGTAAATGTAAAGGTGTAAATACCTGTCTCAGGTTTCAGGTGGGCAGTCGTCTCTTCTTGACGGGCTCTCAGGTTTTATCCTGCCCTTTAGGGGCCCTCCCCTCTCTGTCCTGTCACTCATTTAGGCAGGAGAGGACCGCCCCCACACTCAGTGATGATGTAATGAATGGAAACACGGGTGATGCTGCTTCTGACATATTACTGCAGTGTAACATGCAGCCTAGGGAATCAGAGCCACAGGTGCAGCCTCCCTGTGAGATACATTATTACTGCAGCAGTGTGGCATTTCTGTTCTTGGCCTGGATCCAATCAACATTTGTTATTCCCAGTCTCTCCTTGTGAGGGAGCGGGGGCGGGAGACCAAGAGCGACCAGGACAAGATCACAAAGTTACCAATGAGAAGCTGAATAACCACTGATATAATCTTGGAAACCCTCACGAATGTGTGGGGCCACTACAGGAGAGGGAAAAAACATAAAACGGGAAAGAAACTGCAAAGTCTGTAGAACAGGGTATGTGCGGACTAGCACGGAATGCCCAAGGAAACGGGCGAGTCTCATGTAAAAAAATAACTGAGAAAACGGAACCAAAACTCACCTCCGTTTCGGCAACAGGAAATTTAATTTCTTGCTCTTCTAAACAGAAGATGACTTAAGAAACTAAAATAGAGAAGGTCCAAGGGAACGCCCCAACCAAAGAAAAGGAGAACTACTAGTGCCTATGCTTCAAATTAATTCTAAAGAGGTAACGTAATGCCTTTCAAAACTAAAAGCAATTAAGTTCTCCAACTACATCTTTACCTCTTTACTCAGTGTACGTGTCAGAATGAAACACCAAAGCCCAGAGCAGTGCCAGGAAGAGACTTAAATAGCTCTCCACGCAGCTGACCACAATCCGCAGTGATTACACCTGCATTCTGCACGTGGAAGGTAACGTCTTATGCTGACCGTGGCCTCAAGAGATGGAAATTCCGGGTTTTACATGTAGGCTGGGGAAAGCATGACACTCCCATTATTTCTCCTTGGCCTGCTCACAGTGGTGACAGGAGCTGCTAGCAAAAGGGCCAAGCGAGAACCCACCTGCATTGCCCTTCTCTTATAGCGCTTGAGTGTTACACTGCGATCCTGCCAGGGCCCAATTCTGACAGAACTGCTCAAAAAACTGTTTTGCTTTCTGCTGGAACATGTTCTGTGTATGACAGCACACATACGTCACAAGCACAAAGCATGTATGCATATGCTCTCTCTCTCACTCTGGGGTTTTTGAATGGTTAAGTTGACAGTTTGCCAAGTTATTTCCAAAATCCAATGACCTCTTTATTAACATTTATTAATTCTGGCCAAAATCAATAGGGGACAAAGCATTTTATTGTGGTTAGGGAAGCAGTGGCCCTGGTTTTGTTTATTTACATTGGCCATCTTTCAAGAGAGAGCCATTCAGTAATGGTGAAAGAAGTGATGCTGCTGCTTCTTAGAGAGGCAAAATGGCTAACTGTGAAACTCGTCATTAAGCTTCATCATTTTTTTCACAAAGAATGGGAAAAGAAAAGAAAATTCTTGGTCTATCAGCTTTAATAAAATGATAGGGAGTAATACGATGTACATACAGTAAAGTACAATCCAAGAAATACAAATTTTACAGATTCACTGGTGAACTGACACAAAAGACAGTAAAGAATGCAGCAAACTGGGAGGGTGCTTTCTGGTAACAGATGGGGCAAGCAGACACAAAACAAATTGACATTCTGTGGGCCACCAGAATGCCTGTTTTCGATGTATAAAGTTGAGCAAAATAAATGCAAAGTCCAGAGTTACAGACTCACTGGACAACTAAACAGGGTATGAACCCATTTACCAAGGTCTTTAATATGAATGCCTTCTCGTTCTATTAGGACAGATTGTGCACTCAATGAAAACAAGTCACATCTCTCATTGATAACAACAGGACAGACACTTCTGCCTCTGTCACTGTATATTGGGCATTGTCAGAACCACATGGCTCAAGTAGAGCTGACATGAACGGGGAGACCACACTGATCGTAAATTACACCAAACCAGTTTATTTGATAACTATTTACAAAACATAAGTCAGTAGATGGAAAGCCAAAGCAAAAAAAGTGTAGTGCATATCAGCAGGTGTCGTGTAAGGCAAAACAGGTAAGGGAAAATAAGGAGCGGTGCTGCAGCCAGCCTTCCAGCGTCAGGCCGAGCAGCAAAGTGAGAGAGAGTGAGCTGACTGGAAGGGCTGGATTTAACCACCCTCCAATCAGCCCAGCAATTAGCCCGGCACAGCCCAACTCCCCCTGGAGGCGAGACAAAACACAGCAGGCAAACACAGGATATCCCAGCTAAGGCCACGCGAAGGAGAGCACACCCAGCATGGCAAAGCCGGGGGCGACAGGCACATATAAAATTTATTATATAAAGTTGGGCTAGTTGGGTGAGTTTTTGGATAATTTTCAGCATTTAAGCTTATGGTTTGGGGTGCGTTTGGGGTGCGTTTCCTGATAACGGTGTCTCTTAGCGCTTGACGAAGACTCTCTAAGGTATACCTTACTAAAGTTGTTTACTTCTCTACGTGTGTTCCTCAAACTATCACTTAGGCTGTTGCTTAAGGGACAGCTTCTACTTGCAACGTTATTAGGCCCATCGACTTGCTCTAAGATCCATTATGTACTCCATGCAGCAACTGTTTGACTGCATTATGAGAGAAAGTAGTGTTATTTTTTAATAAAACACTGCAGGAATACTTTAAAATATTGCATTTACCATGACTTGTGGGAACGTATTAATAGAATTAAAAACGTACAAACTAAATTATCCAACCGTATATATAATTTTCACCAAATTATATATACGGTTTGTGATACGGTTTCTGGCTATGCCATCTAGCAATACGCCTTCTTTGGCATGTCATGTTTTATTTACATTATTTTAACATCTTTGTCATAGTACCTTAAATGATGATGGTTGATTTGGCAGAAGCACCATCACATTACTGGTGTAATTCACAATTTTCTATGATTAGCTGACGTTTTCAGTAAAAGCGCACCAACAAGCAAAACGCACCAACACGAAATCAACATTTTATTTTATTTTTTATTTTTATTTATTTACATAAGATATGGTGGAAAAAAACTGAAATAAGCGGTCCCACAGCTTCATAGCAAAGGAAATGGAGATAATGTTACACGTAGCGCTGAATAAAGAAACATTATTTTCCAGTTTTAAGACTACAGTGTCCAAAAAAAACAAGAAAGAACTATGGTTAAACATTGCTCCAGCACACAGAGAGAGTGGGAAATCGTCAGTTCATGAAAATCATTTAAAAGGCAATTAGGCAACATGCATCCTTCGTAATTTACAGTTTTATTATTTGCATGAAAACAGTTCCATTAAATTGGTATATTAGTAATATTATTAGCCAACTACAACTGGAGAATTATTAGTGTACATATTGGTTATCCGATTAAGATCAAACTAAGAACAGCTGATTTCAGAGGCTTGCGGTCGTAACAGTGGTGGCCACATGTGGAGTGAGCTGACAACATCGCTAAGGTATAGCTAAGAGCGGTCCAGACCAACCTTACGAACGTACAACGTACATGTCACGTTTCATGTTTGTCACGTCATGTTTTATGTTTTGTTATTGTCTTGGTTACCTTATTGTCAGGTCACGTATTATGTTAGTCTAGTCTCGCCATGTTTCTCCGTTTCATTTCTTGTTACATTTTACTGTTTTGTCATGTTATGTTTCATGCTTAGTTCTTGTTACCATTTATTTCTTTGTCTTGCCATGTCATGTTATATAGTTTATTGTCATAATTTGGCAAACTTATGTCATGATTTATGTTTGTTTCGTGTTATGTGGTTCTGTTAATTGTTTTGCATACATTCTTTCGTGTCTTTCTGCAAACCTTGCATTCCTGCTTTCTCTCTCTCTCTTTTTGTCACTCACAACCTAATTGTTTCAATTTCCCTTGTCTTCTTTTCTCATCTACTAACTTTAGATCAGGATTGGGTAATACAACATTCTAACCATGTGTTCATGTTACCTTACATTTCTTGTGCATGTAATTTACTAATTTACTAACGCTAGGGCAGGATAGGTTTATTACTAATGATTAATAATTACCTCGTTAACTTGTCAATCCTCCACACCTGATTTCCATTCTCATGCTGCTCTCAAGCTAATTGTCTGCACCTGTCTTCACCTGCATATAAGGTCAGTTCAATGTCTTGTCTTTGCTAAATTGTTGCCTCCTGTTCGTAAGTGGATCTCTTTAGCATTTTTGTCAAGCCATTGTCTACCCGTTACGATCCAAGCCTGTTTATTGACCAAAAATTATTGACTTCTGTTTTGTTGACCATTGCCTAAGTGTACCACGACTTTGCCTGCTGTCTTTGTGCTTTTGCCCCGTGGAGCAGAATTCGGTCTTGACTCTTGCGCTGTCATCGACCCTGAGCCTGCCTGCCGTAATGGTGTACCGATTACAAGACTGCCTTCTCTCTTGGTACTGTACTTTGGTTTTTGGCTGGATGAACATTGCTTGTTCTTTGACTACGCTCACAGGACATTCCCTGAATAAAGCCCTGACGGGACTTTATTATACCCCTGTTTCTGAATCGTGCATTTTGGGTCCAACGCCCCACGCACCTATCTCAGTACAGAAGGTATACTTAGTTAAGAACATTTTGGGAAACACACTAAAGCATTAAGGTAGAGCTTAAGGTACAATTTATGAATGACGTAGCGTTAAGAAGGCTTCGGGAAACGCACCCCTAACCATTCTCCTCTGACTTCTCTCATTAAGAAGGCATTTTTGCCCATAGAACTTCTACTCACTGAATGTTTTTGGGTTTTTTGCACCATCACCAACAGTCAAATTCTTCCCAATTCAGATGTTTGGTCTGAATAGCAACTGAACCTCCTAGCCATTTCTGCATGCTTGAATGAAGTGAGTTGCTGCTACATGATTGGCTGACTAGATATTTGCATGAACAAGCTGGTGTACAGGTGTAACTAATTAAGTGGTCACTAAGAGTACACGACAGTGTAAGACACTAGTTTAACATGTAGATCAGAGCATCCATTATGCTGCAGTTGGTTTAAAAGCCACATTTTTTCATTACTGCAGCTGGGTTACTTTTGAATAAAGTATCTGCACAATTTTGGTCCTAAGTTCCTTAGTCTGTAGAGCATATATGATGGGGTTCATGTTGGCGGGAATGATGAGAAAGAGAAGTGCCGCCAATGTCCGGTAGCCGTTGTGAATCGGGAGACGATGCGAAATGAGAACGAGGAAGCCGGACCAGAGCATGATCATGTAGAGGACCAGATGGGAGGCGCAAGTCTGCATGGCCTTTCTGTTGAGCTCCTTGTTCTTTTTGGAGACACAGCTGATCAGGATCCTGAAATATGTGAAGGCCACGCTGGTAATGGACAATCCATTGATTATGGTAATGGAGGTGAGCCCGGTGATGTTGTTGATGCTTAAGTCCTGGCAGGAGAGCTTGTACAGAGATGAAATGTCGCAGAAGGCATTCAGAATAATGGAACGGCAGCGTGTTAGCCGTACTGCGAGGCCCAGTGTGATGGAGTTCAGGATGATCGATGTGCTCCATGCAGACACAGTCAGCTTAGCCACCATGGTGGGGCTCATGATGGAGGTGTACCTCAGAGGGTGGCATATGGCCACATACCTGTCAAAGGCCATGATCATCATCACCGTGTGGCAGGACATGCCATAAGTTTGGCTGAAGAAGGCCTGGGAGACACACCAGGAGTAGCTGATGGATGGGATGGTGGAGACGATGTCCAACATCATTCGAGGCAGAACCACCGTGTTTCCCAGGACGTCATTGAAGGACAGGCTGAAGAACAGCAAGTACATTGGCTGCTGCAGGCTCCTTTCCATCAAAATAAGCAGCATGACCCCTATGTTGGTGGTCAGGATGATCAGGTAGGGGACCAACAGCAGGGCAAACGCTGGGTAAATGAAACGATGGGGAATGTCGATGCCCTGAATCAACAGGATGGGACTGTTGTAGGTTATGTTCATCCCAGATTTCCTGGGAAATTCTGTCAGACTGAGAAAAGCAGAATATTACGCAGTGCCTAACTTCTTGAACATGGCTCCATACACCAGAACATGACAAATAATAAAACCATGAATATGAGGTTAAAGTTCAAACAGATTTAATATGAACTATGGGCCAATTTTGCAGACTCCAATGAAGCGTAGTCCAAGATGAAATTCTATTTTCAAGACACAACTCAGATTCTAAGTCCTAGAAGTCCGTCAGGTTGACTTTCACATTTCCTTAATTAAGTTCAGAAAGCTGCTTGACTGGGTGGCTGAGAGCCTGCGTCCAAGAGCAGACCCTGAAAACAGACCAAAAACTGATGTGAAAACAAATATATATATATCAGAGAAATCCCATTATTATAACTGGAATAACTTAAGGTCTGCAAGAATCATCTGTACTGTTCCCATTGCTCACACAATATCATCTAGTTTGAATCGCAGTAACTAAACCATTGTATGACTGTACTTGTAAATGTAAAGGTGTAAATACCTGTCTTAGGTTTCAGGTGGGCAGTCCTCTCTTCTTGACGGGTTCTCAGGTTTTATCTTGCCCTTTAGGGGCCCTCCCCTCTCTGTCCTGTCACTCATTTAGGCAGGAGAGGACCGCCCCCACACTCAGTGATGATGTAATGAATGGAAACACGGGTAATGCTGCTTCTGACATATTACTGCAGTGTAACATGCAGCCTAGGGAATCAGAGCCACAGGTGCAGCCTCCCTATGAGATACATTATTACTGCAGCAGTGTGGCATTTCTGTTCTTGGCCTGGATCCAATCAACATTTGTTATTCCCAGTTTCTCCCTGTGAGGGAGCGGGGGCGAGAGACCAAGAGCGACCAGGACGGGATCACAAAGTTACAAATGAGAAGTTGAATTACCACTGATATAATCTTGGAAACCCTCATGAATGTGTGGGGCCACTAGAGGAGAGGGAAAAACATAAAACGGGAAAGAAACTCCCTGGTGAAATGCCAACTGAAACAAAACTGCAAAGTCTCTAGAACAGGGTATGTGCAGACTAGCACGGATTGCCCAAGGAAACGGGCGAGTCTCACGTGAAAAAAAAAACAGAAGATGACTTAAGAAACTAAAATAGAGAAGGTCCAGGGGAACGCCCCAACCAAAGTAGAACTACTAGTGCCTATGCTTCTAATTAATTCTAAAGAGGTAACGTAATGCCTTTCAAGACTAAAAGCAATTCAGTTCTCCAACCACATCTTTACCTCTTTACTCAGTGTACGTGTCAGAATGAAACACCAAAGCCCAGAGCAGTGCCAGGAAGAGACTTAAATAGCTCTCCACGCAGCTGACCACAATCTGCAGTGATTACACCTGCATTCTGCATGCGGAAGGTAACGTCTCATGCTGACCGTGGCCGGCACGCCCTCTCATGGTCTAGAGAGATGGAAATCCCGGGTTTTACATGTAGGCTGGGGAAAGCATGTGTTGTGTCCTGTTCTGGCATTAAGTGATGCCTAGGTGGCGCGAGAGAACATGTATGAGATTTAAAGAATGAGAATGCTTGGTGGGATTCGGATAAAGTTGAATGCATACTAATGGCGCCTGCTTTCTGACTGAACTTTCTAAACGGTAAAATACCACATTTTGGCGACGAGGATGTCGGTTTCAGTACCTTTACCCACACGTTTCATGCCTTGTCCAGGTGAACCGTCCATTCCTTTCCCTACTTGGTTAAAAATGTTTGAAAATTACATGCTAGTTATCGATGCTACCAGACAGCTGGCCCGAGTTAAGAAACCGTGCTGTTCTTCTCCATGCGCTTGGCACTGAGGGACAAAGACTGTTTTATGCTTTACCAAATACAGGTACTACCTACATGTCTGCCGTTGAGGGTCTGAAAAAACACTTCTTTCCTAAAGTTAATGTGATTGCTGAACGTCACAAATTTCGCCAGAGAGCGCAGAGACCTGACGAGTCTATTAATCAGTTTCTTGCAGTTTCTCGCATATTCGAGATAGACTTTTGCTAGAATCTGACCTGACCCTGGCTAAAGCTATTACACTAGCTTTGCAGATCGAAGCTGGACAACGGAATGCTGACCTTCTTTCTGACGCTACTTCCACTGCTGCTGCACCCATGAGGCAATTCACAAACAGCCGAAAATCGCCGCCCATGGGAAAAGAGGAAACCTGCTTCAACGACTGCAGATTCCGCAGTCCAATCTACCGGTAGTTCCTGCTACCGTTGCGGATCCACCAGCCACTTAGCTAACAAGCCTTCATGCCCAGCGGTTAAAGTAACCTGCAACTCATGCGGTAAAGTCGGACATTTTTCCAAAGTTTGTAAATCTGCCCACAAGGAGGTACGTGAGGTAGTGATAAATGAACTGACTGTGCTTTACATGACTGATGCTGCACAGGATAAAATCCTCTGTACTGTTCAAGTTAAAGCTACTGAACATTTTCATGATATTGAGCTAATAGTGGACACAGGTTCTTCTGTTTCTATTATTCCAGAGAGCACTTACCAGACTCTCTTCCCTACATGTGTTCTTGCTGAACCTACAGTGAATGCTCACTTATTCAAGAGAGATAATACCTGTAAAAGGGTGTATGCATGCCACAGTACGTCATGATGGGTTTTCTACTACAGGCTCGTTCACAGTGGTTAAGTCAGGCACTGCTCTGCTAGGGCTAGATTTATTTGTGGCATTGCACATGCTTATTGAGGGCAATAAAGTCATTAACTCGACAGGCCCAAATCCACAGGCTGCACCAGAGGCCCAGGTGCAGGAGATTGGATAAAGTGCATGAAGTACAACTTAAACCAGATGCTGTGCCAGTACAACAGAAACTGCGGAGGCTTCCACTCTCGGTGAGGCAGGCTGTGAGAGATGAGCTCCAAGACCTACAGGAAAAGGGCATTATAGAACGTATAGACGCATCACCATGGGTCTCCCCCATTGTAGTGACCCAGAGAAAGGAGGGTGGAAAGCCTTGCATGTGTGTTGACTTAAGGGAGCCAAATAAGGCAATTGTCAGTGATTGTCATCCTTTACCTCATATGGATGAGCTGTTCGTTGAACTGCGAGGAGCCACAGTCTTCACTACCATTGACCAAGCCTCTGCTTACCACCAGCTCTTACTACACCCAGACCAGTGGTCTCCAACCCTGGTCCTGAAGAGCTACTGGGTCTGCTGGTTTTCGTTCTTACCCTGAAATTAACTGTAATCAACTGCCCTAATTTAATTAATTAACTCACCTCACCTGGTTACCTGGGTCTCAACAGGTGAAAACTGTTTGTGTTTTCCTCAGAAGATGAAAATCATAGAAGGAGATTGGATTTTAAGCATCAAGTTGCTAGGACCACTTTAAAACAAATGTGTGTTTCTGTTAGCGGCGTCAAAATTTGGAATTCTCAACAGAAGGATTTAAAGGGTTGTACAGATATCTTTCAGTTAAAAAAAATGTATAAAGAAAGACAAATTAGACAATATGCATATGAAAATTAACTAAGTGTTTTAAACTTGAATATGATTTCTATTTTACAGGTTATTTTGTTTTATGTTGTTGGAATTAAGGGTGTAGGTGATGGTGTGCGTGAAGGTGTAGGTTAATGGAAAAGGCAGACCATCTAAGAATGTTGTGTTCAAGTAAGGGGCAGACAAAAAATAAGAATTATATTCTTCTTTCTGCTCCTTTCCAATCATGAAAAGCATTAATTTGACAGATGTGTTGTGGACTTGTGTGTTAACTTTATATTGCAATGTGCATTTTCATGAAAGGAACAAATAAAAATGAAATGAAATTTTAAGGTGAAAACAAAAACCAGCAGACCCAGTAGCTCTCCAGGACCAGGGTTGGAGACCCCTGATCCAGACAGTCGTGACATAACTGCACTCATAACACACAAAGGCCTTTTCCGTTTTCTATTGTCTTAGTTACGTTATTGTCATGTCACATATTATGTTAGTCTAGTCTCGCCATGTTTTTATGTTTTATTTCTTGTTACGTTTCATTGATTTGTCATGTTATGTTTCATGATTAGGTCTTGTTACCATTTATTTCTTTGTCTTGCCATGTCATGTTATATAGTTTATTGTCATAATTTCGCAAACTTATGTCATGATTTATGTTTGTTTCATGTTATGTGGTTCTGTTGATTGTTTAGCATACACTTTTTTGTGTCTTTCTGCAAACCTTGCATTCCTGCTTTCTCTCTCTCCCTTTCTGTCACACCCTAATTGTTTCAATTTCCCTTGTCATCTTACAAATCTACTTACTTTAGATCAGGATTGGGTAATACTAACATTCTAACCATGTGTTCATGTTACCTTACGTTTCTTGTGCATGTCATTTACTAATTTACTAATGCTAGGGCAGGATAGGTTTATTACTAACGATTACTAATTACCTCGTTAAATTGTCAATCCTCCACACCTGATTTCCATTCTCATGCTGCTCTCAAGCTAATTGTCTGCACCTGTCTACACCTGCACACAAGCTCAGTTCCATGTCTTGTCTTTGCGAAATTGTTGCCTCCTGTTCATCAGTGCATCTCTTTAGCATTTTTGTCAAGCCATTGTCTACCCGTTACGATCCAAGCCTGTTTATTGACCAAAGATTATTGACTTCTGTTTTGTTCACCATTGCCTGTGTCGTGAGCCACGGACCCCTTGTCGAGCTCAGACCTCACGTTCCCACGAGCAGTACCTCACAATGAGGTGTCTCGGGGACGAACTCAAGTACTCCGAATGTCCTGGAGCCCTGGTAAGTTCTACTGAACTTCCAGCCCAGTCTCGAAGTGAAGGGTGTGATGCAAATCTGGTATTCGATGTCCTGTATTCAATGTATTCCTCTAAAGAATCTTTATCACATATGATTATAGTAAGATATACTTTATTATAATCAATCAAAAGAATAGAGTTATACAGATTACAGTGTAAATATCATCTTTCAGTTTGCTGATCACATGCAAGTTACATATACCCCTTTAGCTCTTTCTAATTTACCTTTTTACCTATGATGTTTAAAAATCAAGGTACACCCCTCAAATACCCATCCTCCTCTTTGGCCTTTACCTTATCTTATGGCTCCCCCTTCACGGAGATAAAAGCTACTGAACTTCCATTAATACAATGGGTACGAACACCCCTAAAGTCTACTACTTATTTATATTGTACATAGTATCTTACTAAAAAATAAAAGACATAAAAATGAAAGGAAACTTAAAATGTATTACTTCTATGTACTACTTTTCCTACTTTTACAAGTAATATAGATTATAATTACCACCCATCCCCTAATATAGCCATCTCGTTTTCTGCGGGATTTGATCCCTCCTCCTTGCTGTTGATGAGCTCTTTGAACAGCTGCATTGGTTTGGGAATCTGGGGCAGGATCAGGACCCAGACTTTCGAAAGACGTGACTTTGCACTTCGTACTTCTCCTGCCTGTTGTATGGGATGTGCACTGGTTTGTCTTTGAACACGTCGGGGGTTTTGCAGTGCAGCCGCAGCATATGCCTCCTCACTGACACTGAGGTTAGGGGGGGAGGCTTCAGGTTCTTGCGTGGGTCCAGCAGGAAGGTGTTCTGTAGTGTGGAGGAACCCCGCGTCCCGTCTGTTGGCCTCCAGGTGCAGTTCACGGCTCCAAGCATGTCGTAAAAGCCCTTTAACTCTTTCACCAGCTCTTCTGCATGATGAGGGATGCGCATGAACACCTCTTCGACAACTCTTGGGCTGAGTCCGCACCGCGTACATCACTCCTCTCTCCATATCCATATCCTGGAGTGGCGCGCAGAGGGAGCGTGCCACTCCAGCTTGACTACAGCTGTCTTGTGTTGCTCTCTCTTCAACAGCCCATAGATATCTTCTGAAGCAAAATTCTAAGATCCTATCCTAAGGTCTAAAAGCTTATTCCTTATATATCTTTTTTGCATACAAAAGTGTACCTTTTTGATAAGAAATGTCCCCAATATTTCAAGCGGGAAGACATTTATCTCTTATGTAACTTGTTTTTTAGTGACCATATTCATCACTTCTGTTTTTCCCACTGTCATTTTCTCATACCTCAAAAGAAATTTCTCCAATACTTTATCTCATGTGCCCCTCCGGTTGGGAATTTCCACCATCTTAATATACGAGTGGAAAAACACTAGCTTTTTTGTATTTTTTTAAGGAACCTATTCCTCACTGGTATTTGTCTCCTTGTCATAATCTCTCCTTGGACTCTCTCCAAACTTTGACTTCATACAAGCCAGAAGTTAGTGCCCTCCACCATCTCAACACACTCTTCAGGTGCCCCTCTCCGCGGCGCCTTAAGGGATCTACAAAGGACATCCAGCTAATAGCTGAGTGTAAATCAACCTCCAACTCTTCTACAGTCAGTCCTTTGAATCTATCCGAGAAATTATTTGTGCTATAATCAGGAAAGCACTTGAAGCCTCTTAATCTTCTTTTGGTATTGACATCCCTTCCCTTTTCCTTTTTTTTTTTCTTTAGCCAGGCATTGTGCCCCTCCAATGTAGGGTTGGGATATTCTCAGTCAGAACTTTAACCTTGCTCCTTAAAACCCTAAATCTAAGTCCCCCAACTTCAGACTCCTCTACTGACAAGTGTGGCTGCTCATTATCTCTGAACCACATATTTTTCCTCTTACGGGCGTTCTTACTACCACCTCGATGGCGTGTGCGAGGGGTTAACAATGCATTCCTTCTTAACCCATCCCCCGTCAATCTCTCATCAGGGGGGCCTAGGGCCGGGTCCTCGACACCTGCCTGTACCACGACTTTGCCTGCTGTCTTTGTGCTTTTGCCCCGCGGCGCAGACTTCGGTCTTGACTCTTGCGCTGTCATCGACCCTGAGCCTGCCTACCGTCCGCAGCCTGTACTTCTGCCCTGCTGACAGCTTTCCTGGCTACCGGACGTCCCGCATGGTGTACCCACTACGAGACTGCCTTCTCCCTCAGTACTGTACTTTGGTTTTTGGCTGGATTTTACGTGTATGAACATTGCTTGTTTTTTGACTACGCTCACTGGACATTCCCTGAATAAAGCCCTGACAGGACTTTATTATACCCCTGTTTCTGAGTCGTGCATTTTGGGTCCAACCCCCCACGCACCCATCTCAGTACAGAAGGTATACTTAGCGAAGAACATTTTGGGAAACACGCTAAAACCTTAAGGTAGAGCTTAAGGTACAACTTATGAATGACGTAGTGTTAAGAAGGCTTTGGGAAAAGCACCCCTGGCCATTCTCCTCTGACTTCTCTCATTAAGAAGGCACTTTTGGCCATAGAACTTCTACTCACTGAATTCTTTTTGTTTTTTTGCGCCATCACCAACAGTCAAATTCTTCCCAATTCATATGTTTGGTCAGAATAGCAACTGAACCTCCTAGCCATTTCTGCATGCTTGAATAAAGTGAATTGCTGCTATATGATTGGCTGACTAGATAATTGCATGAACAAGCCGGTGTACAGGTGTAACTAATTAAATGGTCACTAAATGTATACGACAGTGTAAGACACTCGTTTAACATGTAGATAAGAGCATCCATTATGCTGCAGTTGGTTTAAAGGCCACATTATTTCATTACTGCAGCTGGGTTACTTTTGAATAAAGTATCTGCACAATCTTGGTCCTTAGTTCCTTGGTCTGTATAGCATATATGATGGGGTTCATGTTGGCGGGAATGATGAGAAAGAGAAGTGCCGCCAACGTCCGGTAGCCGTTGTGAATCGGGAGACGATGCGAAATGAGGATGAGGAAGCCGGACCAGAGCATGATCATATAGAGGACCAGATGGGAGGCGCAAGTCTGCACTGCCTTTCTGTTGAGCTCCTTGTTCTTTTTGGAGACACAGCTGATCAGGATCCTGAAATATGTGAAGGCCACGCTGGTAATGGACAATCCATTGATTATGGTAATGTGGGTGAGCCCGGTGATGTTGTTGATGCTTAAGTCCTGGCAGGAGAGCTTGTACAGAGATGAAATGTCGCAGAAGGCATTCAGAATAATGGAACGGCAGCGTGTTAGCCGTACTGCGAGGCCCAGTGTGATGGAGTTCAGGATGATCGATGTGCTCCATGCAGACACAGTCAGCTTAGCCACCATGGTGGGGCTCATGATGGAGGTGTACCTCAGAGGGTGGCATATGGCCACATACCTGTCAAAGGCCATGATCATCATCACCGTGTGGCAGGACATGCCATAAGTATGGCTGAAGAAGGCCTGGGAGACACACCAGGAGTAGCTGATGGATGGGTTGGTGGAGACGATGTCCAACATCATTCGAGGCAGAACCACCGTGTTTCCCAGGACGTCGTTGAAGGACAGGCTGAAGAACAACAAGTACATTGGCTGCTGCAGGCTCCTTTCCATCAAAATAAGCAGCATGACCCCTATGTTGGTGGTCAGGATGATCAGGTAGGGGACCAACAGCAGGGCAAACGCTGGGTAAATGAAACGATGGGGAATGTTGATGCCCTGAATCAACAGGATGGGACTGTTGTAGGTTATGTTCATCCCACATTTCCTGGGAAATTCTGTCAGACTGAGAAAAGCAGAATATTACGCAGTGCCTAACTTCTTGAACATTAACAGTTTCTGGTGTTTTGGCTCCAGACACCAGAACCTGAAAAATAATAAAACCATATGAGGTTAAAGTTAAAACAGATTTAATATGAAATATGGGCCAATTTTGCAGACTCAAATGAAACTGGAATAACTTATCTTTATTTCTAAGGTCTGCAAGAATCATCTGTACTGTTCCCAATGCTCACACAATATCATCTAGTACAACTTGAATCGCAGTCACTGAACCATTCTATGACTGTACTTGTAAATGTAAAGGTGTAAATACCTGTCTCAGGTTTCAGGTGGGCAGTCCTCTCTTCTTGACGGGCTCTCAGGTTTTATCCTGCCCTTTGGGGACCCTCCCCTCTCTGTCCTGTCACTCATGTAGGCAGGAGAGGACCGCCCCCACACTCAGTGATGATGTAATGAATGGAAACATGGGTGATGCTGCTTCTGACATATTACTGCAGTGTAACATGCAGCCTAGGGAATCAGAGCCACAGGTGCAGCCTCCCTGTGAGATACATTATTACTGCAGCAGTGTGGCATTTCTGTTCTTGGCTTGGGTCCAATCAACATTTGTTTTTCCCAGTTTCTCCATGTGAGGGAGCAGGGGCGGACCAAGAGCGACCAGGACGGGATCACAAAGTTAGAAATGAGAAGTTCGGTTGAACAGGGTAAATGCAGACTAGCACGGAATGCCCTCAGAAACAGGCAAGTCTCATGAAAAAATAACTGAAAAAAGGGGAACAAAACATTTCGGCAACAGAACATTGACCTGAGAGATAACATTGGTCAGGGAAAAACAAGATTCCTCAATGGAACGCCTCGCTCCAAAATAGGGAAGGTCCAGGGGAACCGTCCAACCAAAGACTAAAAGCAATACAGTCCTCCAACTACCTCTTTACCTCTTTACTTAGTGTACATGTCAGAATGAAACACCAAAGCCCAGAGCAATGCCAGGAAGTGACTTACATAGCTCTCCACACAGCTGACCACAATCGGCAATGATTACACCCGCATTCCGCATGTGGAAGTTATTTTCATGCTGACCATGGCTGGCACGCCCTCACGTGGTCTAGAGAGGTAAAACCTGGAAATTCCATATGTCATCTGGGGAAACCATGACACTCCCACTATTTCTCCATGGCCTGCTCACAGTGGCGACAGGAGCAGCGAGCAAAAGGGCAGAGAGAGAACCCGCCTGCATTGCTGTGCTTGGCCCCTGCTGGTCCTCTACTGTGAAGTGAAGGTTTTGCCATAGTTCAATCCAGCAAGCAATCCAGTCTCTTTGAATGTGAGCTGCCACTGGAGAGTGGCATGGCATGTACAGAGCCAGAACTACTGTCTTTGAAGGTACATCTATAAAGGATGAAGCGCAACCACCACTGCCAGCAGCTCCCATCTCCTCATGCAGTAATTGCATTCTTTGCTGAGCTAGCAACTGAGGAAGGCAAGCACCTTCTCCCCCTTTTCAATTAGCTGCAACAGGACTACGTCAAGGCCCAAGTTGCTTGCATCAGAGTTCAGGTGAAGGGTTTCCTAGAGTCCAACAGGTCGAGCATGGGGTGGGGGGGGTGACAAGTGCAATATGTGTGTTCACTAGCAACATTTCTAATGTTAAACCAGCTGCAAAATATATTTTGCCCTTCTCTTATAGCACTAGAATGTTACACTCCGATCGTGACATGGGCCAATTCTGACAGAACTGCTCAAAAACGGTTTTGCGTTCTGCTGTAACATGTTCTGTGTATGACAGCAAACATACGTCACATGCACAAAGCATGTATGCATATGCTCTCTCTCACTCTGGGGTTTTTGAATGGTTAAGTTGGCAGTTTGCCAAGTTATTTCCAAAATTCCATTACCTCTTCATTAACATTTATTTATACAGGCCTAAATCAATACGGGAAAATAAGGCCTTTTGTCATGGTTTGGGAAGCAGTTTATTTGGCCATTTTTCAAGAGAGAGCCATTCAGAAATGGTGAAAGAAGCTGCTTCATCGAGAGGCAAAATGGCTAACTGTGAAACTCGTCATTAAGCTTGATAATTCTTTCACAAAGAATGGGCAAAGAAAATAACATTCTTGGTCTATCGGCTTTAATAAAATGATAGGGAGCAATACAATTCTGTTATATGTCATCAGAGGTATGTGTGTATGTGTGTCATTTATCAAATTATATGTACATACAGTAAAGAACAGTCCAAGAAATTCAAATGTTACAGATTAACTGGTCAACTGACACAAAAGACAGTAAAGAAGGCAGTAAACTGGGAGGGTGCTTCCTGGTAACAGGTGGGGCAAGCAGAGACACAACAAATTGATATTCTGTTCAAAGGTGGGTCACCAGAATGCCTATCTTAGATGTATAAAGTAGAGCAAAAGAAATGTTGCTGACTGGACAACTAAACAAGGTATGAACCCATTTACGAAGATCTTTAATAGGAATGGCTTCTTGTTTGATAAGGACAGATTGTGCACTAAATGAAAAAAAGTCACATCTCTCATTGATAACAACAGGACAGACACTTCTACCTCTGTAACTGCATATTGGGCACATATAAAGTTTATTATATAAAGTTGGGCTAGTTGGGTGAGTTTCTGGATAATTTAGCATTTAAGCTTGTGGTTTGTATGATTATCAGTGTAACATTTCTATTTGTATTAGTTTCCATATCTCTGAGGCAGTGACCACTTTATTAGGTATCTGTTACTTATTTCTACTGCGGTGTAGCCCATCCAATCAAAGGTTTAATGTGTTGTTTGTTCAGAGATGCTCTGCATACCACTGTTGTAATTTGTGGTTATTTGAGTTACAGTCAACTTCCTGTCAGCTTGAACCAGTCTGGGGTGCGTTTCCTGATAACGGTGTCTCTTAGCGCTTGATGAAGACTCTCGAAGGTATACCTTACTAAGGTTGTTTACTTCTCTACGTGTCTTCCCCAAACTATCACTTAGGCTGTTGCTTAAGTGATAGCTTCTACGTGCAACATTATTAGGCCCATCGACTTGCTCTAGGATCGATTATGCACTTCATGCAGTGACTGTTTGACTGCGTTATGAGAGAAAGTAGTGTTATTTTTTCATAAAACACTGCCGGAATACTTTAAAATATTGCATTCATCAAGACTTGTGGGAACGTATTAATAGAATTAAAAACCTACGAACTAAATTATCCAACCGTATATATATAATTTGGTGAAATTAGTGATACGGTTTCTGGCTACACCATCTAGCAAAACGCCTTCTTTGGCATGTCATGTTTTATGTACATTATTTTTATATCTTTGTCATAGTAACTAAAATGACTTTGCCATCAGGCTTGATTTGGCAGAAGCACTATCACATTACTGGTGTAATTCACTATTTTCTATGATTAGCTGACTTTTTCAGTAAAAGCTCACCAACAAGCAAAACGCACCAACACAAAATCATCCATCCATCCATCCATTATCTGAACCCGCTTATCCCGTCACAGGGTCGCAGGGGGCGACCCACTGCACCATCCGTGCCGCCTTGGCATAAAGATGTTTCATGATAATCCCACGTCAGAATATAGTAATGTTTTGTGTTATTCTGATTGGTTCAGCGCAACTGGTATAATGGTCTAGTTTTTGTAACAGTCTACCGTTGATATCATAACCGTCCAGGAGCCGAGGGGAAACTGTCAAAAGGCAAAAGCTGTCTCTGTAGGAGCCATTTGTGTTAACCCCCTGACCAAGGTCTGCTGGGGGTCTGGCTCTAAATTCCAGATGGTTGACCCATTTTTAGGGTCAAGAACTAAGGCCTGGATTTTGTAGACAAGGAGAAGAAACCAAGCAATCTGGGGTTTTGTCTCCTTTCCTTCAATTCACCCAAATCAGGTTTATCCAAAAGGTATATTACCATGAGAGGCACAAAACATATTTATCACATAATACGGTTGTCAGGAAAACTCTCAAATACATCTCTCTCCAGGTATCTCCAGTAAGCTCTCTGATTCAGACTTCCTTTGGGGGATTCAGACCATTGGCTCCCAAGACTGGGAGACTGAGATAAGGAGAAGATGGACTGTGGCTGTGGGGGTGTTCTGCGGGTGTTTTGGTTGAGGGGTCAGTAAGTCATGGGAAAAGAATGCGTCCATGACCCACCACCTGGACAGCTCCTATGGGAAAGGCTCAGGACACTCCCACAGTGCCCCCATTTGGGCACTTCTGTCATTACACCCTACACTTCTCCCCTGGGTTAGTGGTGGACTTTTTGTGACAACTACATCATAATAAAACATAAGGATAATCTGTTTGGTACGGATGTGATCAAGGAATCGGATGAGATACATTTCATACCAAATGGAGTTTAATAAACCATAGTTTTCAGTAACTCAACTAAACCTACAGGTCCTCTATGGGAATCATCTAATTTTCCCAACTTAACAACCCCCAAGGGTGGGGGTCTAAATTCCAGATTTGACCACCCCTCCAGGTTAATTTATGGCACTGCCGCCTGGTTCAAACGTATGATTTGGCATAAAAGCAAGGGAGACAGACCAATCTGGGAAGACTGTAACCGGCTTCCCACACTATGCACGTTCCATATGTACGTTTTGTGTTTGTGTGTAGCCAAAGCAGGCTAGGTATGATTATTTACTCTATCTCTATTCTTAATTTGTGTATTTTGTAATTGACTATTGGTATTCTAAAGCTAATAACCAGCTGTCTGCGAAGAAGTTATTTTGTTTGTAACTTGCATGATCTCTATGACTAATTCATCTTGTACCTTTTCAGCCTAAATTACGGCTGAATACTCAGCGGGACAATATTGACCAAAGACCAACTGATCAGTGGCTTGGTACTTTAGTGGTGTCACCAAGCAGGGAAAGGCAGCCAAGTTCGGCCCATGAAAAGGATTGGTGGTGCATGGCTCTTGTAATTTGATGCGAAGGAAACCCATGTGCGTTTCTACGCCGGTTCCTGTCAAGTTAGCTCGAAGGAGCCCTCTAAATGCACGCCGACCTGGGCTCGCAACTATCATGTCAATATAGTGCATGTATTGTGTTGGCTAGACCCTCAGCCTCTGAGTTCTCTGCCGAACTGAGATTCAGCAATAATGCTAATCCCGGGAGCATATATTGAGTAATAGTGGCGCACGTTGAGTGTAATCACTCCCGAGGTTTGCATATGTTTCAAACCCAAATTTCCTAAATTATATCTTAAATGGAGTCAGATAACGAAGGTAAATGTATTGGCCATACTGTGGAGATTCTTGGTCAGCCCGGACCAGTAAAGAACGGAAGGCAGAGTGGTACTACTGTCTTTGTAATGTGGTTTATTCATTGGCTGATCTAGACTCTCTGCATAGCGGTCATTATTATTTAACCCGACTAATCTTCTTCCAGCATCACCAGAAGGACAAGCATGCAAATACCTTCGGCCCTCACTAAATTCCGTCATTGGGATAGCGTGGGGTTTTAGAACCTCCTAGCCATTTCTGCATGCTTGAATGTAGTGTAGGTGTAACTTAATAAGTGGTCACTAAGTGTATACGACAGTGTAAGACACTAGTTTAACATGTAGACAAGAGCATGCATTATGCTGCAGTTGGTTTAAAGACCACATTTTTTCATTACTGCAGCTGGGTTACTTTTGAATAAAGTATCTGCACAATCTTGGTCCTTAGTTCCTTGGTCTGTATAGCATATATGATGGGGTTCATGTTGGCGGGAATGATGAGAAAGAGAAGTGCCGCCAACGTCCGGTAGCTATTGTGAATCTGAAGACGATGCAAAATGATGATGAGGTATCCAGACCAGAGCATGATCAGATAGAGGACCAGATGGGAGGCGCAAGTCTGCATGGCCTTTCTGTTCAGCTCCTTGTTCTTTTTGGAGACACAGCTGATCAGGATCCTGAAATATGTGAAGGCCACGCTGGCGATGGACAATCCAATGAGTATGATACTGCAGGTAAGCCCAGTGATGTTATTAATGCTCAAGTCCTGGCAGGAGAGCTTGTACAGAGATGCAATGTCGCAGAAGGCATTAAGAATAATGGAACGGCAGCGTGTTAGCCGTACTGCGAGGCCCAGTGGGATGGAGTTCACGGCGATCGATGTGCTCCATGCGGACACAGTCAGCTTAGCCACCATGGTGGGGCTCATGATGGAGGTGTACCTCAGAGGGTGGCATATGGCCAAATACCTGTCAAAGGCCATGATCATCATCACCGTGTGGCAGGACGTGCTATAAGCTTGGCTGAAGAAGGCCTGGGAGACACACCAGGAGTAGCTGATGGACGGGTTGGTGGAGACGATGTCCAACATCAATCGAGGCAGAACTACCGTGTTCCCCAGGACGTCGTTGAAGGACAGGCTGAAGAACAGCAGGTACATTGGCTGCTGAAGGCTCCTGTCCATCAAAATAAGCAGCATGACCCCTATGTTGGTGGTCAGGATGATCAGGTAGATGACCAAAAGCAGGGCAAATGCTGGGTAAATGAAACGATGGGGAATGCCGATGCCCTGAATCAACAGGATGGGACTGTTGTAGGTTATGTTCATCCCAGATTTCCTGGGAAATTCTGTCAGACTGAGAAAAGCAAAATATTATGCAGTGCCTAACATCTTGAACATTAACCGTTTCTGGTGTTTTGGCTCCATACACCAGAACATGACAAATAATAAAACCATGAATATGAGGTTAAAGTTCAGACAGATTTAATATGAAATATGGGCTAATTTTGCAGACTCCAATTAAGCCTAGTTTGAGATGAAATTCTATTTTCAATACACAACTCAGATTCTAACTCCTGAAAGTCCGTCAGGTTGACTTTCACATTTCCTTAATTAAGTTCAGAAAGCTGCTTGACTGGGTGCCTGAGAGCCTCAGTGTCCTGGAGCAGACCCTGATAACAGACCAAAAACTGAAACGTGATGAGAGAAATATATATATATCAGAGAAATC
The DNA here is from genome assembly GCF_963514075.1 of Conger conger. Classification (NCBI taxonomy): domain Eukaryota; kingdom Metazoa; phylum Chordata; class Actinopteri; order Anguilliformes; family Congridae; genus Conger; species Conger conger. The sequence continues at coordinate 60,696,329 of NC_083766.1, forward strand.
CCATTATTATAACTGGAATAACTTATCTTTATTTCTAAGGTCTGCAAGAATCATCTGTACTGTTCCCAATGCTCACACAATATCATCTAGTACAACTTGAATCGCAGTAACTGAACCATTCTATGACTGTACTTGTAAATGTAAAGGTGTAAATACCTGTCTCAGGTTTCAGGTGGGCAGTCCTCTCTTCCTGATGGCCTCTCAGGTTTTATCCTATGCTTTAGGGGCCCTCCCTGCTCTGTCCTGTCACTCATTTAGGCAGGAGAGGACCGCCCCCACACTCAGTGATGATGTAATGAATCCAAACACAGGTGATGCTGCTTCTGACATATTACTGCAGTGTAACATGCAGCCTAGGGAATCAGAGCCACAGGTGCAGCCTCCCTGTGAGATACATTATTACTGCAGCAGTGTGGCATTTCTGTTCTTGGCCTGGATCCAATCAACATTTGTTATTCCCAGTTTCTCCCTGTGAAGGAGTGGGGGCTGGAGACCAAGAGCGACCAGGACGGGATCACAAAGTTACAAATGAGAAGTTGAATAACCACTGATATAATCTTGGAATGTGTGTGGCCACTAGATGAGAGGGAAAAAACATAAAACAGGGAAGAAACTCCCTGGTGAAATGCCAACTGAAACAAAACTGCAAAGTCGGTGGAACAGGGTATGTGCAGACTAGCACGGAATGCCCGAGGAAACGGGCGAGTCTCATGTGAAAAAATAACTGAAAAACTGAACCAAAACTCCCCGCCGTTTCACCAACAGAAAATTGACCTCAGAGGTAATGTCGGTCAGGGAAAAACGAGATTCCTCAATGGAAGAGTTTCGATAAAGCTAAACCTCAAGAGGTGAACTCCGCTGCTCACTCTTCTACACTGAAGATAGCTTAAGAAAGTAAAATAGAGAAGGTACAAGGGAACGCCCCAACCAAAGTAGAACTACTAGTGCCAAGGCTTCTAATTAATTCTAAAGAGGTAACGTAATGCCTTTCAAGACTAAAAGCAATTCAGTTCTCCAACCACATCTTTACCTCTTTACTCAGTGGACGTGTCAGAATGAAACACCAAAGCCCAGAGCAGTGCCAGGAAGAGACTTAAATAGCTCTCCACGCTGCTGACCACAATCCGCAGTGATTACACCCGCATTCTGCATGCGGAAGGTAACGTCTCATGCTGACCGTGGCCGGCACGCCCTCTCATGGTCTAGAGAGATGGAAATTCTGGGTTGAATAATAATACATATATATGTGCGGTCTGTTAGGATGCGCATATATAATAATAATTTTGGAGTAAGCTTGTGCTCCGTTAAAGGTGGCAAGCTTGTCCATTATAACTGCATAAATCGTTATAAGTTGTAACTGAGTGCTGAATCAGGGGCATAGCCTAGGTTCTAGGTTCCAGACCTAGAAGCAGAGCCTGGAGAGTGCTAATACTGAACCCAGGGTGTCTGTGTTCCACGGCGGGCATACCTCTCAAGCCCTCTGATTGTGGTGGTTACAACCAGTGTGGTGTTTGCAAGACTTGAGACTATCAGGTATCTGTCCGTAGGGAACCGCAGCTTTAAGTGATTGAGGCCTGTATCAGTGGTTGTAGTACCTCTGTGTACTGGGCCCAATGTTACGTCATAGGGCCGCTGGGTGCCACAGCAGATACAAGTCTCCGCCCCTCTGATGCACTGCTACAAGGTTGGGGAATCTGCTGCATGTGGTGCCTATGTCTAGACCTCTGAGACTGGTGTGGGGTGTGGCCTCACAGAATGTCTGTCTTTTTGAGCTGCTGGAAGCTGAGTCCTCTGGCCTGTGCTGCCAGTATTGGCAACAGTTGTATACTTGTAATTAAATACATAGGCTATAGTTTAGAAAGCATTTCTTATGGGCATGTGGAGAGTTAAATATACCAAATGTTCTGTAATAAACGTCAAATAAGCTTTGCCCTTGTAGGGATACATCCTTAATAAAAAGGATGAATTCCCTGATTATATCATTTATCCTATAGGATGAATTAAATTATTTAGGCAAAGGCCAAATGTATAATGTTTACATGTTTATGGGTCATTCTACTCCCCCCACAGTTTCAAACTTCTCAGTTCCTCACTGCCCCCCTCACAGCTTCCCACTGCTCCCTTTGTGCGTCTTGTCTCTCCTTCCCCAATTGTTTGTCACCTGTGGTGTTTCGTCTTGTAAGAGCAGTGAACCTGCACTCCCAATGATTTATCTTGAGGGAGTGTAATTAATTATCCATTAATTATCCTAAATTTCATCAAGTTTGTTAAACCAGATGATCACTGGCCTCAAACATATCATTAATAGTGAACAAAAAATATATTCACGGCTGTTAGATCTGAAGCGCAGGCGCTCCTTTCTATCAGCCGTTCACTTGTCAATCGGACCCATACCATCGAGCGTGTCTTAGCCTGCAGAACATATGCCGAGGGTTGGTGAGGGCCAGCAAGATATTCTGGACTTTTGTCTGCACAAGAACCCTAGTCATGTCGTAAGGGAGTTCATTGAAGCCTTAGACTGGCATCGGTGGATTTTTTCAAAGCAAAGGGAAAATATTCATTATCCACCTCTTTAATGTATGTATGTATTGTTTGTATGTTTATTATAAGTAGTTGTATTGTGTTTATTGGATTTTTGGTTTATTTTCCTTTGATTCACCTAAAACAGGTCTATCTAAAATTCCACTGCCATACGCTCAACCTGCGTAGTAGTGAAGAGTCAGGTATTTAAATTGGTGCATATCTCTACAAGGGACAAGGAGACCATATTCACCACTCGCACTGGTTGTCATGTAACATCTTGCCATGATTTATGTGTAACAATATTTTCCCACATTTGTACCAAATGTATTAGTGTTCAGTTTTTGTATGGCCACGCTGAGATCATCCAGGTGTCTCACCCACAGTAGTACGTCATCAGCGAGATGAGCTCCTTCACGCATGAAGGTCTGACCTGTCCAGCGAGTCACTTGATCGACTGGAAGTGATTGAGGACTTCGCAATGGGTCAGATCTGCGTCCTGAGGAGAATTCCGCTGGAGGTGGACGTCTCTCTGTGGTGGAAGGACACTATTTCTGGACAGTGTGCATGGTCTCTGACTGACCTAATGGACCCAGTGCAACAGGTCGTCCAGGGCTAGCTCCTCTACCAGCTCTGCCCAGGATGCCTACACATGGTGGGACTGGTGGGACTGGGTGTTCTGAGGGTCCGTCATCATCCACTCCCTAAAATCCTCTACCCCTTCTGCTTTGGTGATCAGCCCCCTGCAGGTGCCCTGTCGGGATGGAGACCCCAAGCATCCGCAGGGAATTACCTGTACAGCCACGGCTTTCACAGTGACCCCTTGGAACTGTGTTGTTTGTCCCACGGGGCCAAGGGGGATTCTGTAAGCCAGTAATAATTAACATTTGGTTTCATACACCAAGAACTAGAAAAGGGCTCCTGGAGGAGTTTTCCTGGGCCTCCTCGGGAGCCCCCCTTCTCTCACATTCCTTACAGGTTTTGAGCACAGGAATACTGGAGATGGCATAAAGATGTTCCATAATAATCCCAGGTCAGAAAATAGGAATGTTTGGTGTTATTCTGATTGGTTCAGTGCGACTGGTATAATGGTCTAGTTTTTGTAACAGTCTGCCTTTGATATCATAACCATTTACATTACATTATTGCCATTTGGCAGACGCTCTTACCCAGAGCGACGTACAATTGATTAGACTAAGCAGGAGACAATCCTCCCCTGGAGCAATGCAGGGTTAAGGGCCTTGCTCAAGGGCCCAATGGCTGTGCGGATCTTTTTGTGGCTACACCGGGATTAGAACCACTGACCTTGCAGGCATCAAGGAGCCAAGGGGAAACTGGGGAAACTGGGCAAAAGTTGTCTCTGTAGAAGCCATTTGTTTTAGCTCCCTGACCAAGGTCTCACTGGTGGGAGTTTGGCTGTAAATTCCAGATGGGTGACCCATTCTTAGGGTCAAGAACTAAGGCCTGGATTTTGGAGATAAGGAGAAGAAACCAAGCAATCTGGGGTTTTGTCTCCTTTCCTTTAATTCACCCAAATCAGGTTTATCCAAAAGGTATATTACCATGACATGGTACAAATACATATTTACAGCATAATGCAGTTATCATGAAAACTCCCAACTACATTCATAGATATAATATCTTGCATCCGTAATCTGATCCGCTCCTTACATAACACACCTCAACCCACAGTCAGCCCTACGACACTGGGTATCCAAAGGCAAAGTGGGACTCAGGAAGGGCTGCCATTTGTGAGGAACCCGGAGCTGGGGCTTCTGGTATGTTTCAAAGGAACAGAGGACAATACTGTTTGAACTAGCTTTGGGGAGGTTCGGGCCATCGGCACCGAAGGAGATAAGGGGAAGATGAATGGTGGCTGTGAAGTTATTTAACGGCAGTTGGGTCACAGGGGTTTCCCTGACCAAATCATGGGAAAAGAATCCTTCAGGGCATTTGTGCCCCCCTCTCCCGTGACCCCACAACTGGTCACTTCCAAGGGGAAAGACTCCAGACAATGCCACAGTGCCCTCATTTGGGCACTGCTGTCATTACACCGGTGACTGCTCACCTGGATTAAATATTCAAAACTGCTGTTGAGATATTAAATAGACCTGGTAAAACCTTGAAAACATTGCCCATGTGATCCTTGTATTATTGCATTATGTCTTATGTAATGGTAACAGGAATTGCATGTAAAATGGATAATCAGGAGGGAAGTTTCATGATGACTACAAACATGAGGGTAATCTGTTTGGTATGGATGTGATCGGGAAAATCAAGGAATCGGATGAGATTCACTAAGTGTATATGACAATGTAAGACACTAGTTTAACATGTAGATAGGAGCATCCATTATGCTGCAGTTGGTTTAAAGGCCACATTTTTTCATTACTGCAGGTGGGTTACTTTTGAATAAAGTATCTGCCCAATCTTGGTCCTTAGTTCCTTGGTCTGTATAGCATATAGGATGGGGTTCATATTGGCGGGAATGATGAGATGGAGAAGTCCCGCCAACGTCCGGTAGCCGTTGTGAATCTGAAGACGATGCAAAATGATGATGAGGTATCCGGACCAGAGCATGATCAGATAGAGGACCAGATGGGAGGCGCAAGTCTGCATGGCCTTTCTGTTGAGCTCCTTCTTCTTTTTGGAGACACAGCTGATCAGGATCCTGAAATATGTGAAGGCCACGCTGGCGATGGACAATCCAATGAGTATGATACTGCAGGTAAGCCCAGTGATGTTATTAATGCTCAAGTCCTGGCAGGAGAGCTTGTACAGAGATGCAATGTCGCAGAAGGCATTAAGAATAATGGAACGGCAGCGTGTTAGCCGTACTGCGAGGCCCAGTGGGATGGAGTTCACGGCGATCGATGTGCTCCAGGCGGACACAGTCAGCTTAGCCACCATGGTGGGGCTCATGATGGAGGTGTACCTCAGAGGGTGGCATATGGCCAAATACCTGTCAAAGGCCATGATCATCATCACCGTGTGGCAGGACGTGCTATAAGCTTGGCTGAAGAAGGCCTGGGAGACACACCAGGAGTAGCTGATGGACGGGTTGGTGGAGACGATGTCCAACATCAATCGAGGCAGAACCACCGTGTTCCCCAGGACGTCGTTGAAGGACAGGCTGAAGAACAGCAGGTACATTGGCTGCTGAAGGCTCCTGTCCATCAAAATAAGCAGCATGACCCCTAAGTTGGTGGTCAGGATGATCAGGTAGATGACCAAAAGCAGGGCAAATGCTGGGTAAATGAAACGATGGGGAATGTCAATGCCCTGAATCAACAGGATGGGACTGTTGTAGGTTATGTTCATCCCAGATTTCCTGGGAAATTCTGTCAGACTGAGAAAAGCAAAATATTATGCAGTGCCTAACTTCTTGAACATTAACAGTTTCTGGTGTTTTGGCTCCATTCACTAGAACATGACAAATATAACCATGAATGTGAGGTTAAAGTTCAGACAGATTTAATATGAAAAGTGGGCCAATTTTGCAGACTCTAATTAAGCCTAGTTTGAAATGAAATTCTATTTTCAATACACAACTCAGATTCTAACTCCTGAAATCTGTCAGGTAGACTTTCACATTTCCTTAATTAAGTTCAGAAAGCTGCTTGACTGGGTGCCTGAGAGCCTCAGTGTCGTAGAGCAGACTCAGAAAACAGACCAAAAACTGAAACGTGATGAGAGAAATATATATGTATCAGAGAAATCCCATTATTATAACTGGAATAACTTATCTTTATTTCTAAGGTCTGCAAGAATCATCTGTACTGTTCCCAATGCTCACACAATATCATCTAGTACAACTTGAATCGCAGTAACTGAAGCATTCTATGACTGCACTTGTAAATGTGAAGCTGTAAATACCTGTCTTAGGTTTCAGGTGGGCAGTCCTCTCTTCCTGATGGGCTCTCAGGTTTTATCCTGTCCTTTAGGGGCCCTCCCCTCTCTGTCCTGTCACTCATTTAGGCAGGAGAGGACCGCCCCCACACTCAGTTATGATGTAATGAATTGAAACACGGGTGCTGCTGCTTCTGACATATTACTGCAGTGTAACATGCAGCCTAGGGAATCAGAGCCACAGGTGCAGCCTCCCTGTGAGATACATTATTACTGCAGCAGTGTGGCATTTCTGTTCTTGGCCTGGATCCAATCAACATTTGTTATTCCCAGTTTCTCCTTGTGAGGGAGCGTGGGCGGGAGACCAAGAGCGACCAGGACGGGATCACAAAGTTACCAATGAGAAGTTGAATAACCACTGATACAATCTTGGAAACCCTCACAATTGTGTGGGGCCACTAGAGGAGAGGGAACAAAAATAAAACGGGAAAGAAACTCCCCGGTGAAATGCCAACTGAAACAAAACTGCAAAGTCTGTAGAACAGGGTATGTGCAGACTAGCACGGAATGCCCAAGGAAACGGGTGAGTCTCATGTAAAAAAATAACTGGGAAAATGGAACCAATACTCACCTCCGTTTCGGCAACAGAAAATTGATCACAGAGATAACGTCGGTCAGGGAAAAACGAGATGCCTCAATGGAAGAGTTTTGATAAGGCTAAACCTCAAGAGGCGAACTCCGCCACTAGCTCTTCTAAACAGAAGATGACTTAAGAAACTAAAATAGAGAAGGTACAAGGGAACGCCCCAACCAAAGAAAAGTAGAACTACTAGTGCCTATGCTTCAAATAAATTCTAAAGAGGTAACGTAATGCCTTTCAAGACGAAAAGCAATTCAGTTCTCCAACTACATCTTTACCTCTTTACTCAGTGTACGTGTCAGAATGAAATACCAAAGCCCAGAGCAGTGCCAGGAAGAGACTTAAATAGCTCTCCACGCAGCTGACCACAATCCGCAGTGATTACACCTGCATTCTGCATGCGGAAGGTAACGTCTCATGCTGACCGTGGCCGGCACGCCCTCTCATGGTCTAGAGAGATGGAAATTCCGGGTTTTCCATGTGGGCTGGGGAAAGCATGACACTCCCATTACTTCTCCATGGCCTGCTCACAGTGGTGACAGGAGCTGCTCGCAAAAGGGCCACGCGAGAACCCGCCTGTATTGCCCTTCTCTTATAGCGCTCGAGTGTTACACTGCGATCCTGCCAAGGCCCAATTCTGACAGAACTGCTCGAAAACAGTTTTGCTTTCTGCTGGAACATGTTCTGTTTATGACAGCACACATATGTCACATGCACAAAGCATGTATGCATATGCTCTCTCTCTCACTCTGGGGTTTTTGAATGGTTAAGTTGACAGTTTGCCAAGTTATTTCCAAAATCCAATGACCTCTTTATTAACATTTATTCATTCTGGCCAAAATCAATCGGGGACAAAGCATTTTATTGTGGTTAGGGAAGCAGTGGCCCTGGTTTTGTTTATTTACATTGGCCATCTTTCAAGAGAGGGCCATTCAGTAATGGTGAAAGAAGTGATGCTGCTGCTTCTTCGAGAGGCAAAATGGCTAACTGTGAAACTCGTCATTAAGCTTCATAATTTTTTTCACAAAGAATGGGCAAAGAAAAGAAAATTCTTGGTCTATCAGCTTTAATAAAATGATAGGGAGTAATACGATGTACATACAGTAAAGTACAATCCAAGAAATACAAATTTTACAGATTCACTGGTGAACTGACACAAAAGACAGTAAAGAATGCAGCAAACTGGGAGGGTGCTTTCTGGTAACAGATGGGGCAAGCAGACACAAAACAAATTGACATTCTGTGGGCCACCAGAATGCCTGTCTCAGATGTGTAAAGTTGAGCAAAATAAATGCAAACTCCAGAGTTACAGACTCACTGGACAACTAAACAGGGTATGAACCCATTTACCAAGGTCTTTAATATGAATGCCTTCTCGTTCTATTAGGACAGATTGTGCACTCAATGAAAACAAGTCACATCTCTCATTGATAACAACAGGACAGACACTTCTGCCTCTGTCACTGTATATTGGGCATTGTCAGAACCACATGGCTCAAGTAGAGCTGACATGAACGGGGAGACCACACTGATCGTAAATTACACCAAACCAGTTTATTTGATAACTATTTACAAAACATAAGTCAGTAGATGGAAAGCCAAAGCAAAAAAAGTGTAGTGCATATCAGCAGGTGTCGTGTAAGGCAAAACAGGTAAGGGAAAATAAGGAGCGGTGCTGCAGCCAGCCTTCCAGCGTCAGGCCGAGCAGCAAAGTGAGAGAGAGTGAGCTGACTGGAAGGGCCTCCAATCAGCCCGGCAATTAGCCCGGCATGGCCCAGCTCCCCCTGGAGGCGAGACAAAACACAGCAGGCAAACACAGGATATCCCACGTAAGGCCACGCGAAGGGGAGCACACCGAGCAGGGCAAAGCCGGGGGCGACAGGCACATATAAAGTTTATTATATAAAGTTGGGCTAGTTGGGTGAGTTTTTGGATAATTTTCAGCATTTAAGCTTATGGTTTGGGGTGCGTTTGGGGTGCGTTTCCTGATAACGGTGTCTCTTAGCGCTTGACGAAGACTCTCTAAGGTATACCTTACTAAAGTTGTTTACTTCTCTACGTGTGTTCCCCAAACTATCACTTAGGCTGTTGCTTAAGGGACAGCTTCTACTTGCAACGTTATTAGGCCCATCGACTTGCTCTAAGATCCATTATGTACTCCATGCAGCAACTGTTTGACTGCATTATGAGAGAAAGTAGTGTTATTTTTTAATAAAACACTGCAGGAATACTTTAAAATATTGCATTTACCATGACTTGTGGGAACGTATTAATAGAATTAAAAACGTACAAACTAAATTATCCAACCGTATATATAATTTTTACCAAATTATATATACGGTTTGTGATACGGTTTCTGGCTATGCCATTTAGCAATACGCCTTCTTTGGCATGTCATGTTTTATTTACATTATTTTAACATCTTTGTCTTAGTACCTTAAATGATGGTGCTTGTGCCAAATCAACCATCATCACATTACTGGTGTAATTCACAATTTTCTATGATTAGCTGACGTTTTCAGTAAAAGCGCACCAACAAGCAAAACGCACCAACACGAAATCAACATTTTATTTTATTTTTTTACATGAGATATGGTGGAAAAAAACTGAAATAAGCGGTCCCACAGCTTCATAGCAAAGGAAATGGAGATAATGTTACACGTAGCGCTGAATAAAGAAACATTATTTTCCAGTTTTAAGACTACGGTGTCCAAAAAAAACAAGAAAGAACTATGGTTAAACATTGCTCCAGCACACAGAGAGAGTGGGAAATCGTCAGTTCATGAAAATCATTTAAAAGGCAATTAGGCAACATGCATCCTTCGTAATTTACAGTTTTATTATTTGCATGAAAACAGTTCCATTAAATTGGTATATCAGTAATATTATTAGCCAACTACAACTGGAGAATTATTAGTGTACATATTGGTTATCCGATTAAGATCAAACTAAGAACAGCTGATTTCAGAGGCTTGCGGTCGTAACAGTGGTGGCCACATGTGGAGTGAGCTGACAACATCGCTAAGGTATAGCTAAGAGCGGTCCAGACCAACCTTACGAACGTACAACGTACATGTCACGTTTCATGTTTGTCACGTCATGTTTCATGTTTTGTTATTGTCTTGGTTACCTTATTGTCAGGTCACGTATTATGTTAGTCTAGTCTCGCCATGTTTCTCTGTTTCATTTCTTGTTACATTTTACTGTTTTGTCATGTTATGTTTCATGCTTAGTTCTTGTTACCATTTATTTTTTTGTCTTGCCATGTCATGTTATATAGTTTATTGTCATAATTTGGCAAACTTATGTCATGATTTATGTTTGTTTCATGTTATATGGTTCTGTTAATTGTTTTGCATACATTCTTTCGTGTCTTTCTGCAAACCTTGCATTCCTGCTTTCTCTCTCTCCCTTTCTGTCACTCACACCCTAATTGTTTCAATTTCCCTTGTCTTCTTTTCTCATCTACTAACTTTAGATCAGGATTGGGTCATACTAACATTCTAACCATGTGTTCATGTTACCTTACATTTCTTGTGCATGTCATTTACTAATTTACTAACGCTAGGGCAGGATAGGTTTATTACTAATGATTAATAATTACCTCATTAACTTGTCAATCCTCCACACCTGATTTCTCATGCTGCTCTCAAGCTAATTGTCTGCACCTGTCTTCACCTGCATATAAGCTCAGTTCAATGTCTTGTCTTTGCAAAATTGTTGCCTCCTGTTCGTCAGTGGATCGCTTTAGCATTTTTGTCAAGCCATTGTCTACCCGTTACGATCCAAGCCTGTTTATTGACCAAAGATTATTGACTTCTGTTTTGTTGACCATTGCCTAAGTGTACCACGACTTCGCCTGCTGTCTTTGTGCTTTTGCCCCGTGGAGCAGAATTCGGTCTTGACTCTTGCGCCGTCATCGACCCTGAGCCTGCCTACCGTTTTTGCATGGTGTACCGATTACAAGACTGCCTTCTCTCTTGGTACTGTACTTTGGTTTTTGGCTGGATGAACATTGCTTGTTCTTTGACTACGCTCACAGGACATTCCCTGAATAAAGCCCTGACGGGACTTTATTACACCCCTGTTTCTGAGTCATGCATTTTGGGTCCAACGCCCCATGCACCTATCTCAGTACAGAAGGTATACTTAGTTAAGAACATTTTGGGAAACACACTAAAGCATTAAGGTAGATCTTAAGGTACAATTTATGAATGACGTAGCGTTAAGAAGGCTTCGGGAAACGCACCCCTAACCATTCTCCTCTGACTTCTCTCATTAAGAAGGCATTTTTGCCCATAGAACTTCTACTCACTGAATGTTTTTGGGTTTTTTGCACCATCACCAACAGTCAAATTCTTCCCAATTCAGATGTTTGGTCTGAATAGCAACTGAACCTCCTAGCCATTTCTGCATGCTTGAATGAAGTGAGTTGCTGCTACATGATTGGCTGACTTGATATTTGCATGAACAAGCTGGTGTACAGGTGTAACTAATTAAGTGGTCACTAAGAGTATACGACAGTGTAAGACACTAGTTTAACATGTAGATCAGAGCATCCATTATGCTGCAGTTGGTTTAAAAGCCACATTTTTTCATTACTGCAGCTGGGTTACTTTTGAATAAAGTATCTGCACAATTTTGGTCCTAAGTTCCTTGGTCTGTAGAGCATATATGATGGGGTTCATGTTGGCGGGAATGATGAGAAAGAGAAGTGCCGCCAATGTCCGGTAGCCGTTGTGAATCGGGAGACGATGTGAAATGAGAACGAGGAAGCCGGACCAGAGCATGATCATGTAGAGGACCAGATGGGAGGCGCAAGTCTGCATGGCCTTTCTGTTGAGCTCCTTGTTCTTTTTGGAGACACAGCTGATCAGGATCCTGAAATATGTGAAGGCCACGCTGGTAATGGACAATCCATTGATTATGGTAATGATGGTGAGCCCGGTGATGTTGTTGATGCTTAAGTCCTGGCAGGAGAGCTTGAACAGAGATGCAGTGTCGCAGAAGGCATTCAGAATAATGGAATGGCAGCGTGTTAGTCGTACTGCGAGGCCCAGTGTGATGGAGTTCAGGGCGATCGATGTGCTCCATGCGGACACAGTCAGCTTAGCCACCATGGCGGGGCTCATGATGGAGGTGTACCTCAGAGGGTGGCATATGGCCACATACCTGTCAAAGGCCATGATCATCATCACCGTGTGGCAGGACATGCCATAAGTTTGGCTGAAGAAGGCCTGGGAGACACACCAGGAGTAGCTGATGGATGGGATGGTGGAGACGATGTCCAACATCATTCGAGGCAGAACCACCGTGTTTCCCAGGACGTCATTGAAGGACAGGCTGAAGAACAGCAAGTACATTGGCTGCTGCAGGCTCCTTTCCATCAAAATAAGCAGCATGACCCCTATGTTGGTGGTCAGGATGATCAGGTAGGGGACCAACAGCAGGGCAAACGCTGGGTAAATGAAACGATGGGGAATGTCGATGCCCTGAATCAACAGGATGGGACTGTTGTAGGTTATGTTCATCCCAGATTTCCTGGAAAATTCTGTCAGACTGAGAAAAGCAGAATATTATGCAGTGCCTAACTTCTTGAACATGGCTCCATACACCAGAACATGACAAATAATAAAACCATGAATATGAGGTTAAAGTTCAAACAGATTTAATATGAACTATGGGCCAATTTTGCAGACTCCAATGAAGCCTAGTCCGAGATGAAATTCTATTTTCAAGACACAACTCAGATTCTAAGTCCTGGAAGTCCGTCAGGTTGACTTTCACATTTCCTTAATTAAGTTCAGAAAGCTGCTTGACTGGGTGCATGAGAGCCTGCGTCCAAGAGCAGACCCTGAAAACAGACCAAAAACTGATGTGAAAACAAATATATATATATCAGAGAAATCCCATTATTATAACTGGAATAACTTATTTTTATTTCAAAGGTCTGCAAGAATCATCTGTACGGTTCCCATTGCTCACACAATATCATCTAGTTTGAATCGCAGTAACTAAACCATTCTATGACTGTACTTGTAAATGTAAAGGTGTAAATACCTGTCTTAGGTTTCAGGTGGGCAGTCCTCTCTTCTTGACGGGCTCTCAGGTTTTATCTTGCCCTTTAGGGGCCCTCCCCTCTCTGTCCTGTCACTCATTTAGGCAGGAGAGGACCGCCCCCACACTCAGTGATGATGTAATGAATGGAAACACGGGTAATGCTGCTTCTGACATTTTACTGCAGTGTAACATGCAGCCTAGGGAATCAGAGCCACAGGTTCAGCCTCCCTATGAGATACATTATTACTGCAGCAGTGTGGCATTTCTGTTCTTGGCCTGGATCCAATCAACATTTGTTATTCCCAGTTTCTCCCTGTGAGGGAGCGGGGGCGAGAGACCAAGAGCGACCAGGACGGGATCACAAAGTTACAAATGAGAAGTTGAATAACCACTGATATAATCTTGGAAACCCTCACTAGAGGAGAGGGAAAAAACATAAAACGGGAAAGAAACTCCCAGGTGGAAAGCCAACTGAAACAAAACTGCTAAATCCATCGAACAGGGTAAATGCAGACTAGCACGGAATGCCTTTGGGAACAGGCAAGTCTCGTGAAAAAATAACTGAAAAAGGGGGACCAAAACATTTAGCCAACAGAAAATTGACCTGAGAGATAACATTGGTCAGGGAAAAACAAGATTCCTCAATGAAACGTCGCTCGCTCCAAAATAGGGAAGGTCCAGGGGAACCGCCCAACCAAAGACTAAAAGCAATTCAGTCCTTCAACTAACTCTTTACCTCTTTACTTAGTGTACATGTCAGAATGAAACACCAAAGCCCAGAGCATTGCCAGGAAGTGACTTACATAGCTCTCCACACAGCTGACCACAATCATCAATGATTACACCCGCATTCCACATGTGGAAGTTAATTTCATGCTGACCATGGCTGGCACGCCCTCACGTGGTAGAGAGGTAAAACCTGGACATTCCCTATGTCATCTGGGGAAACCATGACACTCCCACTATTTCTCCATGGCCTGCTCACAGTGACGAAAGGAGCTGCTAGTAAAAGTAGGGAGGACAACCGAAAAATGTATTTCCGGAAATCAACATGAATATTATGATTAAAATCTCAGTTTAACCTTAAATTAACGTGTTAATAATAATTCTGCTTAGGCGGAATTTTAATGTGATGTAATTACTGTTTTTGTGGATTTAAACGCTCATTTTACCAGCATTCCATCAATGTTAAATGCTGGACCCCGATGGCACATTCCATTGTTTACATTTATGGAGCTCGAAAATGGTGACACAGCAATAGCTTTTACTGGTTTACTTCACGTGCTCTTACATGGCAGTTGGTGGCAGTTCGAACTCTCAGAATTGTGACTGTAGCCAGGTCAATATGTTCCCTGGATACTCGGTATGTCCAGCCTTATAAGTCCAAAGTCCCTGGTTACTTTTTAATAGTTTCAATGGATTTTGACAATAGACATGTCAGACTTCAATCATGTTAACGCTCTCGAGCGTGCGTCTACGTTTAAGTAGCAAATAACCGTGTTGTATCCTTCTAACGTAATTTACATAGCAACTGAACTCTCGGATCACTCCGAATCACAGATAGCAACAAGATAAATTAATGACGATTCAGAAAATGTATAACTTTTAAAGATTTAAATAAATCCTATGGTAGGACTTTTGCGATTTATGGAGGGTGCGACAGAAATATTTGGTGCTGTTGAACGAAATCGAATGCTTTTATTTCTATCGTTCGAATGACCAAGTGCTGTTAAAAAGCAAATTTTATGGCTTTGTGCGATTCGCCTATGCTAGCTACATCATGCTAACCTTGTACAGGGACCAGTAAAGGCTTAGAACACGCTAGCACTTAGTTATTGTAAGTCTGATCACCTATACTGTGAAGTAAAAAAGTGGACAAATTATGTTTTCTGCGAGAAATGTATTGGCGAACTCACGTGCACAAACAGCGGTCTACATTCTAAAACTCCACTTTGCCCTCCCTAGTAAAAGGGCCAAGCGAGCACCCGCCTCCATTGCTGTGCTTGGCCCCTGCTGGTCCTCTACTGTGAAGTGAAGGTTTTGCCATAGTTCAATCCAGCAAGCAATCCAGTCTCTTTGAATCTGAGCTGCCACTGGACAGTTGCATGGCATGTACAGAGCCAGAACTACTGTCTTTGAAGGTACATCTACAAGGGATGAAGCGCAACCACCACTGCCAGCAGCTCCCATCTCCTCATGCAGTAATTGCATTCTTGGCTGAGCTAGCAACTGAGGAAGGCAACCACCTCCCCCTTTTCAATTAGCTGCAACCACCTCCCCCTTTTCAATTAGCTGCAACAGGACTACGTCAAGGCCCAAGTTGCTTGCATCAGAGTTCAGGTGAAGGGTTTCCTAGAGTCAAACAGGTCAAGTACGGGGTGGGGGGGTGACAAGTGCAACGCATATGTGTGTTCACTAACAACATTTCTATTGTTAAAATATATTTTGCCCTTCTCTTATAGGTGGCCGGGCCTTATCCCATGGGGCCCAGCTGGGTACAGCCCGAATTGGTAACGTGGGGTCGCCACCCTGTGGGCTCACCACCTGCAGGGGTCAGCATCGGAGACGGGTGCTTTGCCCAACGGGCAGTGGGCAAAGGCGAGGATCCGGGTGTGCTGATCCTCGGCGTCGCAGACTGCTTCTGGGGACGTGGAACGTCACATCTCTGGTTGGGAAGGAACCAGAGCTAGTGCGGGAGGCGGAGCGGTACCAACAAGATATAGTTCGGCTCACCTCCACGCACAGCACTGGTTCCAGAACCAAACTCCTGGTGAGGGGCTGGACTCTGTTCTTTTCTGGAGTTGCTCAGGGTGAGAGGTGCCGGGCGGGTGTGGGGATACTCACAAGCCATCGGCTGAGTGCCACTGTGTTGGAGTTTCACCCGGGGAACGAGAGGGTCGCCTCTTTGCGACTATGTGTCGCTGGGGGGAAAGCTCTGACTGTCGTTTACTACCTACATAAAAAATATACATACATACTCCACCTTTACAACACACCTTAAAACATGGCTTTGCGATAACTACAACTGCATACATTAATCTCTGTCAGATATGACGTGTGTTATGTACACCTCCATCTTTGCTACCCACCTGCATATGTCTGTATTTGTTTCAATGTCTGGATGCTACTGTGCCTGTATGCTGCTGTGTTTGTATGCTACTATGTCTGTATGCTATTATGTCTGTATGTTGCTGTGTCTGTATGTCTGCTATGACTATTTGCTCTTCCCTTGTCCCCTTGTACTGTTTTATCTCATGTACTGCATTGATGTTGCTGCCATTTGTGCTTGCATGTCTTGTCTCCCCGCATGTTTGTGCTTGCTCCAATTGTGCTTGATATGTTTGTATGTCTTGCTCCATTTGTGTGTGCTTGCTGCAACTGTAATTTTATCATTTTTTTTACTAATGTATTTTAGGGAGCCTATTGTCAACTGGCCGGGGACTACAGCTGGAAATTAGTCATGTAGGCTAAAGCTGCTCCATTTACTGTTTACAGTTAATTAATGGGGACTGTCCACAACATTATAAACAAATAAATTCAAATTCAATTTCAAATTTGTTTGTGCTTATGCACCAAATGGCAGTTCAGAGTATCCGGTCTTCTTGGAGTCACTGGGCGGCATCCTGGAAAAGGTGCCGCCTGGAGGCTCCATAGTTCTGCTGGGTGACTTCAACACTCACGTGGGCAATGACGGAGAAATCTGAAAGGGGGTGATTCGGAGGAATGGCCTGCCTGATCTTAACCCGAGCGGTGTCTTGTTATTGGACTTCTGTGCTGGTCATGGATTGTCCATAACAAACACCATATTCGAGCATAGGGTAGCTCATAAGTGTACCTGGTACCAGAGCACCTTAGGCCAAAGATCAATGATAGACTTTATGGTCGTATCATCAGACCTGCGGCCATGGACACTCGGGTGAAGAGAGGAGCAGAGCTGCCAACTGATCACCACCTGGTGGTGAGTTTGATCAAGTGGCTGGGGAGCCTGCCGGACAGACCCCATGAACCAAAACGTGTAGTGAGGGTGAACTGGGAACATCTGGCTGAGCCCCCCGTCCACGAGGTCTTCAACTCCCACCTCCGGAGGAACTGCACACGCATCCCGGGGGAGACTGGGGACATGGAGTAGGAGTGGGCCATGTTCAAAACCTCCATTGCTGCTTCTTAGAGAGGCAAAATGGCTAACTGTGAAACTTGTCATTAAGCTTGATAATTATTTTCACAAAGAATGGGCAAAGAAAAGAAAAAGATCCATCCATTATCTGAACCTGCTTATCCTGAACAGGGTTGCAGGGGGGCTGGAGCCTATCCCACCATACATTGGGCGAAAGGCAGGAATACACCCTGGACAGGGCGCCAGTCCATCGCAGGGCACACACACCATTCATTCACACACTCATACCTACGGACAATTTAGACTCTCCAATCAGCCTAACCTGCATGTCTTGGACTGTGGGAGGAAACCGGAGTACCCGGAGGAAACCCACGCAGACAGGGGGAGAACATGCAAACTCCGCACAGAGAGGCCCCGGCCGACAGGGATTCGAACCCAGGACCTCCTTGCTGTGAGGCGGCAGTGCTACCCACTGCACCATCCGTGCCGCCCAACACAAAATCAACATTATTTTTTTTTGTTTGTTTGTTTTTTTTTTTTTTACATAAGATGTGGTGGAAAAAAAGTGAAATAAGCGGTCCCACAGCTTCATAGCAAAGGAAATTGAGATATTGTTAGATGTGGCGCTGAATAAAGAAACATTATTTTCCAGTTTTAAGACTACGGTGTCCAAAAAAAACAAGAAACAACTAGGGTTAAACATCACTCCAGGACACAGAGAGAGTGGGAAATCGTCAGTTTATGAATATCATTTAAAAGGCAATTAGGCAACATGCATCCTTCGTAATTTACAATTTTATTATTTGCATGAAAACAGTGCCATTAAAATGGTATTTTAGTAATATTATAAGCCAACTACAACTGTACAATTATTAGTGTACATATTGCTGAACATTATTTTAACATCTTTGTCATAGTACCTTACCAGACCAAACTTACGAACGTACAACGTACATGTCACGCTTCATGTTTGTCACGTCATGTTTCATGTTTAGTTATTGTCTTGGTTACCTTATTGTCAGGTCACGTATTATGTTAGTCTAGTCTCGCTATGTTTTTATGTTTTATTTCTTGTTACATTTTATTGTTTTGTCATGTTATGTTTCATGCTTAGTTCTTGTTACCATTTTTTTCTTTGTCTTGCCATGTTATGTTATATAGTTTGTCATAATTTGGCAAACTTATGTCATGATTTATGTTTGTTTCATGTTATGTGGTTCTGTTAATTGTTTTGCATACATTCTTTCATGTCTTTCTGCAAACCTTGCATTCCTGCTTTCTCTCTCTCTCTTTTTGTCACTCACAACCTAATTGTTTCAATTTCCCTTGTCTTCTTACTAATCTACTAACTTTAGATCAGGATTGGGTAATACTAACATTCTAACCATGTGTTCATGTTACCTTACGTTTCTTGTGCATGTCATTTACTTATTTACTAACGCTAGGGCAGGATAGGTTTATTACTAATGATTACAAATTACCCTGTTAACTTGTCAATCCTACACACCTGATTTCCATTCTCAAGCTGCTCTCAAGCGAATTGTCTGCACCTGTCTTCACCTGCATATAAGCTCAGTTCCATGTCTTGTCTTTGCAAAATTGTTGCCTCCTGTTCGTCAGTGGATCTCTTTAGCATTTTTGTCAAGCCACCCGTTACGATCCAAGCCTGTTTATTGACCAAAGATTATTGTCTTCTGTTTTGTTGACCATTGCCTAAGTGTACCACGACTTAGCCTGCTGTCTTTGTGCTTTTGCCCCGTGGAGCAGAATTCGGTCT
This sequence comes from Conger conger, assembly GCF_963514075.1. Taxonomy (NCBI): domain Eukaryota; kingdom Metazoa; phylum Chordata; class Actinopteri; order Anguilliformes; family Congridae; genus Conger; species Conger conger. The sequence goes on from NC_083766.1 coordinate 60,715,289, forward strand.
TGACTCTTGTGCCGTCATCGACCCTGAGCCTGCCTACCGTTTTTGCATGGTGTACCGATTACGAGACTGCCTTCTCTCTTGGTACTGTACTTTGGTTTTTGGCTGGATGAACATTGCTTGATCTTTGACTACGCTCACTGGACATTCCCTGAATAAAGCCCTGACGGGAATTTATTCTGTTTCTGAATCGTGCATTTTGGGTCCAACGCCCCACGCACCTATCTCAGTACAGAAGGTATACTTAGTTAAGAACATTTTGGGAAACACACTAAAGCATTAAGGTAGAGCTTAAGGTACAATTTATGAACCATGTAGCGTTAAGAAGGCTTCGGGAAACGCACCCCTAACCATTCTCCTCTGACTTCTCTCATTAAGAAGGCATTTTTGCCCATAGAACTTTTTTGCACCATCACCAACAGTCAAATTCTTCCCAATTCAGATGTTTGGTCTGAATAGCAACTGAACCTCCTAGCCATTTCTGCATGCTTGAATGAAGTGAGTTGCTGCTATAAGATTGGCTGACTAGATATTTGCATGAACAAGCTGGTGTACAGGTGTGACTAATTAAGTGGTCACTAAGAGTATACGACAGTGTAAGACACTAGTTTAACATGTAGATCAGAGCATCCATTATGCTGCAGTTGGTTTAAAAGCCACATTTTTTCATTACTGCAGCTGGGTTACTTTTGAATAAAGTATCTGCACAATTTTGGTCCTAAGTTCCTTGGTCTGTAGAGCATATATGATGGGGTTCATGTTGGCGGGAATGATGAGAAAGAGAAGTGCTGCCAATGTCCGGTAGCCGTTGTGAATCGGGAGACGATGCGAAATGAGGACGAGGAAGCCGGACCAGAGCATGATCATGTAGAGGACCAGATGGGAGGCGCAAGTCTGCATGGCCTTTCTGTTGAGCTCCTTGTTCTTTTTGGAGACACAGCTGATCAGGATCCTGAAATATGTGAAGGCCACGCTGGTAATCGACAATCCATTGATTATGGTAATGATGGTGAGCCCGGTGATGTTGTTGATGCTTAAGTCCTGGCAGGAGAGCTTGAACAGAGATGCAGTGTCGCAGAAGGCATTCAGAATAATGGAACGGCAACGTGTTAGCCGTACTGCGAGGCCCAGTACGATGGAGATCAGGGTTATTGATGTGCTCCATGCGGACACAGTCAGCTTAGCCACCATGGTGGGGCTCATGATGGAGGTGTACCTCAGAGGGTGGCATATTGCCACATACCTGTCAAAGGCCATGATCATCATCACCGTGTGGCAGGACATGCCATAAGTGTGGGTGAAGAAGGCCTGGGAGACACACCAGGAGTAGCTGATGGATGGGATGGTGGAGACGATGTCCAACATCATTCGAGGCAGAACCACCGTGTTTCCCAGGACGTCATTGAAGGACAGGCTGAAGAACAGCAAGTACATTGGCTGCTGCAGGCTCCTTTCCATCAAAATAAGCAGCATGACCCCTATGTTGGTGGTCAGGATGATGAGGTAGGCGACCAACAGCAGGGCAAACGCTGGGTAAATGAAACGATGGGGAATGTCGATGCCCTGAATCAACAGGATGGGACTGTTGTAGGTTATGTTCATCCCAGATTTCCTGGAAAATTCTATCAGACTGAGAAAAGCAGAATATTATGCAGTGCCAAACTTCTTGAACATGGCTCCATACACCAGAAGATGACAAATAATAAAACCATGAATATGAGGTTAAAGTTCAAACAGATTTAATATGAACTATGGGCCAATTTTGCAGACTCCAATGAAGCCTAGTCCGAGATGAAATTCTATTTTCAAGACACAACTCAGATTCTAAGTCCTGGAAGTCCGTCAGGTTGACTTTCACATTTCCTTAATTAAGTTCAGAAAGCTGCTTGACTGGGTGCATGAGAGCCTGCGTCCAAGAGCAGACCCTGAAAACAGACCAAAAACTGATGTGAAAACAAATATATATATATCAGAGAAATCCCATTATTATAACTGGAATAACTTATTTTTATTTCAAAGGTCTGCAAGAATCATCTGTACTGTTCCCATTGCTCACACAATATCATCTAGTTTGAATCGCAGTAACTAAACCATTCTATGACTGTACTTGAGAAATATATATATCAGAGAAATCCCATTATTATAACTGGAATAACTTATCTTTATTTCTAAGGTCTGCAAGAATCATCTGTACTGTTCCAAATGCTTACACAATATCATCTAGTACAACTTGAATCGCAGTAACTGAGGCATTCTATGACTGTACTTGTAAATGTAAAGGTGTAAATACCGTTCTTAGGTGTCAGGTGGGCAGTCCTCTCTTCTTGACGGGCTCTCAGGTTTTATCCTGCCCTTTAGGGGCCCTCCCCTCTCTGTCCTGTCACTCATTTAGGCAGGAGAGGACCGCCCCCACACTCAGTGATGATGTAATGAATGGAAACATGGGTAATGCTGCTTCTGACATATTACTGCAGTGTAACATGCAGCCTAGGGAATCAGAGCCACAGGTTCAGCCTCCCTATGAGATACATTATTACTGCAGCAGTGTGGCATTTCTGTTCTTGGCCTGGATCCAATCAACATTTGTTATTCCCAGTCTCTCCTTGTGAGGGAGCGTGGGCGGGAGACCAAGAGCGACCAGGACGGGATCACAAAGTTACCAATGAGAAGTTGAATAACCACTGATATAATCTTGGAAACCCTCACAAATGTGTGGGGCCACTAGAGGAGAGGAAACAAACATAAAACGGGAAAGAAACTCCCCGGTGAAATGCCAACTGAAACAAAACTGCAAAGTCTGTAGAACAGGGTATGTGCAGACTAGCACGGAATGCCCAAGGAAACGGGTGAGTCTCATGTAAAAAAATAACTGAGAAAACGGAACCAATACTCACCTCCTTTTCGGCAACAGAAAATTGATCACAGAGATAACGTCGGTCAGGGAAAAACGAGATTCCTCAATGGAAGAGTTTCAATAAAGCTAAACCTCAAGAGGTGAACTCTGCCGCTAGCTCTTCTAAACAGAAGATGACTTAAGAAACTAAAATAGAGAAGGTCCAGGGGAACGCCCCAACCAAAGTAGAACTACTAGTGCCTATGCTTCTAATTAATTCTAAAGAGGTAACGTAATGCCTTTCAAGACTAAAAGCAATTCAGTTCTCCAACCACATCTTTACCTCTTTACTCAGTGTACGTGTCAGAATGAAACACCAAAGCCCAGAGCAGTGCCAGGAAGAGACTTAAATAGCTCCCCACGCAGCTGATCACAATCTGCAGTGATTACACCCGCATTCTGCATGCGGAAGGTAACGTCTCATGCTGACCGTGGCCGGCACGCCCTCTCATGGTCTAGAGAGATGGAAATCCCGGGTTTTACATGTAGGCTGGGGAAAGCATGTGTTGTGTCCTGTTCTGGCATTAAGTGATGCCTAGGTGGCGCGAGAGAACATGTATGAGATTTAAAGAATGAGAATGCTTGGTGGGATTCGGATAAAGTTGAATGCATACTAATGGTGCCTGCTTTCTGACTGAACTTTCTACACGGTAAAATACCACATTTTGGCGATGAGGATGTCGGTTTCAGTACCTTTACCCACACGTTTCATGCCTTGTCCAGGTGAACCGTCCATTCCTTTCCCTACTTGGTTAAAAATGTGTGAAAATTACATGCTAGTTATCGATGCTACCAGACAGCTGGCCCGAGTTAAGAAAACGTGCTGTTCTTCTCCATGCGCTTGGCACTGAGGGACAAAGACTGCTTTATGCTTTACCAAATACAGGTACTACCTACATGTCTGCTGTTGAGGGTCTGAAAAAACACTTTGTTCCTAAAGTTAATGTGATTGCTGAACGTCACAAATTTCGCCAGAGAGCGCAGAGACCTGACGAGTCTATTAATCAGTTTCTTGCAGTTTCTCGCATATTCGAGATAGACTTTTGCTAGAATCTGACCTGACCCTGGCTAAAGCTATTACACTAGCTTTGCAGATCGAAGCTGGACAACGGAATGCTGACCTTCTTTCTGACGCTACTTCCACTGCTGCTGCACAAACAGCCGAAAAATCGCCGCCCATGGGAAAAGAGGAAACCTGCTTCAATGACTGCAGATTCCGCGGTCCAATCTACCGGGAATCGTAGTTCCTGCTACCGTTGCGGATCCACCAGCCACTTAGCTAGCAAGCATTCATGCCCAGCGGCTAGAGTAACCTGCAACTCATGCGGTAAAGTCGGACATTTTTCCAAAGTTTGTAAATCTGCCCACAAGGAGGTACGTGAGGTAGTGATAAATGAACTGACTGTGCTTTACATGACTGATGCTGCACAGGATAAAATCCTCTGTACTGTTCAAGTGAAAGCTAATGAACATTTTCATGATATTGAGCTAATAGTGGACACAGGTTCTTCTGTTTCTATTATTCCAGAGAGCACTTACCAGACTCTCTTCCCTACATGTGTTCTTGCTGAACCTACAGTGAATCTGCTCACTTATTCAAGAGAGATAATACCTGTAAAAGGGTGTATGCATGCCACAGTACGTCATGATGGGTTTTCTACTACAGGCTCATTCACAGTGGTTAAGTCAGGCACTGCTCTGCTAGGGCTAGATTTATTTGTGGCATTGCACATGCTTATTGAGGGCAATAAAGTCATTAACTCGACAGGCCCAAATCCACAGGCTGCACCAGAGGCCCAGGTGCAGGAGATTGGGTGTGCAAAAGGATTTGTGCATAAAGTACAACTTAAACCAGATGCTGTGCCAGTACAACAGAAATGGCGGAGGCTTCCACTCTCGGTGAGGCAGGCTGTGAGAGATGAGCTCCAGGACCTACAGGAAAAGGGCATTATAGAACGTATAGACGCATCACCATGGGTCTCCCCCATTGCAGTGACCCAGAGAAAGGAGGGTGGAATGCCTCGCATGTGTGTTGACTTCAGGGAGCCAAATAAGGCAATTGTCAGTGATTGTCATCCTTTACCTCATATCGATAAGCTGTTCGTTGAACTACGAGGAGCCACAGTCTTCACTACCATTGACTTAGCCTCTGCTTACCACCAGCTCTTACTACACCCAGACAGTCGTGACATAACTGCACTCATAACACACAAAGGCCTTTTCTGTTTTCGCCGGGTTCCATTTGGACTCGCATCCGCTCCATCTGCTTTTCAAAACATGATGAACAAGTTTAACCAGACCTCTCTCAGTTTTCTAGGCCACACTGTATCCAAAGAAGGACTTCACCCTGACCGAGATCGGGTCAGAGCAGTGGCCGACGCCCCTGTCCCAAAGGACACATCCTCCCTGCGATCCTTCTTGGGCCTTGCATCATGGTACAGTAAGTTTATTCCTGACTTCTCTACCGTTGTTGAACCGCTACGGTTCAAATGGACTGCTGAAGCTGAGTCCAGTTTCTCTGATATTAAGAGACTGATATTGGAGAGGCCTGCCTTGGCTCTATATGATCCTTTGTTACCTACTTATGTGACTACTGATGCCTCCGACTATGGACTAGGGGGTGTACTCGCACAACTTCATCCAGATAACACAGAGAGGATTCTAGCGTTTGCATCCAGGACACTTTCACCTGCTGGAAGAAAGTATTCAACTGTCGAACGTGAGGCATTGGCATGTGTTTGGGCAGTAGAACGGTGGAGAACATATCTTTGGGGACACCACTTTGTGCTGCGTACTGACCACCCTTTGAGTGTGCCAGGTGGGACTGCCGTTATGCCATCACTCTTACAGACTACTACAGTCAATGGCCAGAAGTGGCGTTTGTCTCTAATGCCACAACTGATGCGGTTATTAGCTTCTTAGCGACAGTATTCAGCCATGAAGGCAATCCTTCTTACCTGGTCTCTGACAATGGATGTCACACATAAGTCACATGCACAAAGCATGTTTGCATATGCTCTCTCTCTCACTCTGGGGTTTTTGAATGGTTAAGTTGGCAGTTTGGGCGGCACGGATGCTGCAGTGGGTAGCACTGCCGCCTCACAGCAAGGAGGTCCTGGGTTCGAATCCCCGTCGGCCGGGGCCTCTCTGTGCGGAGTTTGCATGTTCTCCCCGTGTCTGCGTGGGTTTCCTCCGGGTACTCCGGTTTCATCCCACAGTCCAAAGACATGCAGGTTAGGCCGATTGGAGAGTCTAAATTGCCCGTAGGCATGAGTGTGTGAGTGAATGGTGCGTGTGCCCTGCGATGGACTGGCGACCTGTCCAGGGTGTATTCCTGCCTTTCGCCCAATGTATGCTGGGATAGGCTCCAGCCCCCCTGCGACCCTGATCAGGATAAGCGGGTTCAGATAATGGATGGATGGATGGAAGTTGGCAGTTTGCCAAGTTCTTTCCGAAATCCCATTACCTCTTTATTAACATTTATTTATACAGGCCTAAATCAAGAGGGGACAATAAAGCCTTTTGTCGTGGTTAGGGAAGCAGTGGCCCTGGTTTTGTTTATTTACATTGGCCATCTTTCAAGAGAGGGCCATTCAGTAATGGTGAAAGAAGTGATGCTGCTGTGTCTTCGAGAGGCAAAATGGCTAACTGTGAAACTCGTCATTAAGCTTGAGAATTTCTTTCACAAAGAATGGGCAAAAAAAGAAAATTCTTGGAGTATCAGCTTTAATAAAATGATAGGGAGTAATACGATTCTGTCATATGTCATCAGAGGGATGTGGGTATGTGTGTCATTTATGAAATTATATATACATACAGTAAAGAACAGTCCAAGAAATACAAATGTTACAGATTCACTGGTCAACTGACACGAAAGACAGTAAAGAATGCAGTACACTGGGAGGGTGTTTTCTGGTAACAGATGGGGCAAGCAGAGACAAAACAAATTGACATTCTGTGGGCCACCAGAATGCCTGTCTTAGATGTATAACATTGAGCAAAATAAATGCAAACTCCAGAGTTACAGACTCACTGGGCTACTAAACAGGGTATGAACCCATTTACCAAGATCTTTAATATGAATGCCTTCTTGTTCTATTCGGACAGATTGTGCACTAAATGAAAACAAGTCACATCTCTCATTGATAACAACAGGACAGACAGTTCTACCTCTGTAATTGCATATTGGGCACATATAAAGTTTATTATATAAAGTTGGGCAAGTTGGGTGAGTTTTCAGAAAATTTTCAGCATTTAAGCTTATGGTTTGTATGATTATCAGTGATACATTTCTTTTTTTTTCTTTAAAATAATTTTTTTCAGATGTTTTCCCTTTTTTCTCCTGATTTGGTAGCCAATTGTACCCCATCTAATTCAATTAGAGCGAGTATTAGATACACAGAATTATGCTGCTCCACGTGAGCCGGCCAAACTTGGCTTTTGGCAGGACCGAGAATCGAGCCCCATTCCCCGGACGGACTGCAACCACAAGTCTGCTGCATCTTAGCCTGTTGCGCCACCGCAGCCCCATCAGTGATACATTTCTAATTGTATTAGTTTCCATATCTCCGAGGCAGTGACCACTTTGAGGTATCTGTTACTTATTTCTGCTGCTGTGTAGCCCATCCAATCAAAGGTTTAATGTGTTATTTGTTCAGAGATGCTCTGCATACCACTGTTGTAATTCATGGTTATTTGAGTTACAGTCAACTTCCTGTCAGCTTGAACCAGTCTGGGGTGCGTTTCCTGATAACGGTGTCTCTTAGTGCTTGATGAAGACTCTCTAAGGTATACCTTACTAAGGTTGTTCACTTCTCTACGTGTGTTCCCCATCTATCTTCCCCAACTATCACTTAGGCTGTTGCTTAAGGGATAGCTTCTATGTGCAACGTTATTAGGCCCATCGACTTGCTCTAAGATCGATTATGCACTCCATGCAGCGACTGTTTGACTGCGTTATGAGAGAAAGTAGTGTTATTTTTGAATAAAACACTGCAGGAATACTTTACAATATTGCATTTACCATGACTGTATACATATACATCCAACTGTATATATAATTTTCACCAAATTAAATATACGGTTCGTGATACGGTTTCTGACTACGCCATCTAGCAATACGCCTTCTTTGGCATGTCATGTTTTATTTACATTATATTAATATCTTTGTCATAGTACCTTAAATGACTTTACAATCAGGGTTGATTTGGCAGAAGCACCATCTCATTCCTCACTATTTTCTATCATTAGCTGACGTTTTCAGTAAAAGCGCACCAACAAGCAAAACGCACCAACAAGCAAAACGCACCAACACAAAATCAACATTTTATTTTTTATTATTATTATTTTTTTTGACAAAAGATATTGTGGAAAAAAACTGAAATAAGCGGTCCCACAGCTTCATAGCAAAGGAAATGGAGATAATGTTAGATGTGGCGCTGAATAAAGAAACATTATTTTCCAGTTAAAGACTACGGTGTCCAAAAAAAACAAGAAAAAACAATGGTTAAACATCGCTCCAGCACACAGAGAGAGTGGGAAATCGTCAGTTTATGAATATCATTTAAAAGGCAATTAGGCAACATGCATCCTTCGTAATTTACAATTTTATTATTTGCATGAAAACAGTGCCATTAAAATGGTATTTTAGTAATATTATAAGCCAACTACAACTGCACAATTATTAGTGTACATATTGCTTAACAGATTGAGATGTAACTAAGAGCAACAGCTCATTTCAGAGGCTTGCGGTCATAACAGTGGTGGCCACAAGCAGAGTGAGCTGACAACATCGCTAAGGTATAGCTAAGAGCGGTCCAGACCAACCTTACGAACGTACAACATACATGTCACATTTCATGTTTGTCACGTCATGTTTCATGTTTAGTTATTGTCTTGGTTACCTTATTGTCAGGTCACGTATTATGTTAATCTATTCTTGCCATGTTTTTATGTTTTATTTCTTGTTACATTTTATTGTTTTGTCATGTTATGTTTCATGATTAGTTCTTGTTACCATTTATTCGTCTTGCCATGTCATGTTATATAGTTTATTGTCATAATTTCGCAAACTTTTTGTGTCATGATTTATGTTTGTTTCATGTTATGTGGTTCTGTTAATTGTTTAGCAAACACTTTTTTGTGTCTTTCTACAAACCTTGCATTCCTGCTTTCTCTCTCTCCCTTTCTGTCACACCCTAATTGTTTCAATTTCCCTTGTCTTCTTACAAATCTACTAACTTTAGATCAGGATTGGGTAATACTAACATTCTAATGTGTTCATGTTACCATACCTTTCTTGTGCATGTCATTTACTAATTTACTAATGCTAGGGCAGGATAGGTTTATTCCTAACGATTACTAATTACCTCGTCAATCCTCCACACCGGATTTCCATTCTCATGCTGCTCTCAAGCTAATTGTCTGCACCTGTCTATACCTGCATATAAGCTCAGTTCCATGTCTTGTCTTTGCAAAATTGTTGCCTCCTGTTCATCAGTGCATCTATTGAGCATTTTTGTCAAGCCATTGTCTACCCGTTACGATCCAAGCCTGTTTATTGACCAAAGATTATTGACTTCTGTTTTGTTGACCATTGCCTGCCTGTACCACGACTTAGCCTGCTATCTTTGTGCTTTTGCCCCGCTGCGCAGACTTCGGTCTTGACTCTTGTGGTGTCATCGACCTTGAGCCTGCCTACCGTCCACAGCTTGTACTTCTGCCCTGCTGACAGCTTTCCTGGCTACCGGACTTTTTGCATGGTGTACCGATTACGAGACTGCCTTCTTTCTCGGTACTATACTTTGGTTTCTGGCTGGATTTTACGTGTATGAATATTGCTTGTTTTTTGACTACGCTCACTGGACATTCCCTGAATAAAGCCCTGACGGGACTTTATTACACCCCTGTTTCTGAGTCGTGCATTTTGGGTCCAACCCCCCACGCACCCATCTCAGTACAGAAGGTATACTTAGCGAAGAACATTTTGGGAAACACGCTAAAGCATTAAGGTTGAGCTTAAGGCACAACTTATGAATGACGTAGCGTTAAGAAGGCTTGGGGAAAAGCACCCCTGGCCATTCTCCTCTTACTTCTCTCATTAAGAAGGCACTTTTGGCCATAGAACTTCTACTCACTGAATGTTTTTGGTTTTTTTGCACCATCACCAACAGTCAAATTTCTTCCCAATTCAGATGTTTGGTCTGAATAGCAACTGAACCTCCTAGCCATTTCTGCATGCTTGAATGAAGTGAGTTGCTGCTATATGATTGGCTGACTAGATATTTGCATGAACAAGCTGGTGTACAGGTGTAACTAATTAAGTGGTCACTAAGTGCATACGACAGTGTAAGACACTAGTTTAACATAATAGATAAGAGCATCCATTATGCTGCAGTTGGTTTAAAGGCCACATTTTTTCATTACTGCAGCTGGGTTACTTTTGAATAAAGTATCTGCACAATCTTGGTCCTTAGTTCCTTGGTCTGTATAGCATATATGATGGGGTTCATGTTGGCGGGAATGATGAGAAAGAGAAGTCCCACCAACGTCCGGTAGCCGTTGTGAATCTGAAGACGATGCAAAATGATGACGAGGTATCCGGAGCAGAGCATGATCAGATAGAGGACCAGATGGGAGGAGCAAGTCTGCATGGCCTTTCTGTTCAGCTCCTTGTTCTTTTTGGAGACACAGCTGATCAGGATCCTGAAATATGTGAAGGCCATGCTGGCGATGGACAATCCATTGATTATGATACTGCAGGTAAGCCCAGTGATATTGTTAATGGTTAAGTCCTGACAGGAGAGCTTGTACAGAGATGCAATGTCACAGAAGGCATTTAGAATAATGGAACGGCAGCGTGTTAGCCGTACTGCGAGGCCCAGTACGATGGAGATCAGAACGATCGATGTGCTCCATGCGGACACAGTCCGCACAGTTTAGCCACCATGGTGGGGCTCATGATGGAGGTGTATCTCAGAGGGTGGCATATGGCCACATACCTGTCAAAGGCCATGATCATCATCACCGTGTGGCAGGAAACGGTATAAGTTTGGCCGAAGAAGGCCTGGGAGACACACAAGGAGTAGCTGATGGATGGGTTGGTGGAGACGATGTCCAACATCATTCGAGGCAGAACCACCGTGCTTCCCAGGACGTCGTTGAAGGACAGGCTGAAGAACAGCAGGTACATTGGCTGCTGAAGGCTCCTGTCCATCAAAATAAGCAGCATGACCCCTAAGTTGGTGGTCAGGATGATCAGGTAGGCGACCAACACCAGGGCAAACGCTGGGTAAATGAAACGATGGGGAATGTCGATGCCCTGAATCAACAGGATGGGACTGTTGTAGGTTATGTTCATCCCAGATTTCCTGGGAAATTCTGTCAGACTGAGAAAAGCAGAATATTATGCAGTGCCTAACTTCTTGAACTAACAGTTTCTGGTGTTTTGGCTCCATTCACTAGAACATGAAATATAAAACCATTAATATGAGGTTAAAGTTCAGACAGATTTGATATGAAATATGGACCAATTTTGCAGACTCCAATAAAGCCTAGTCCGAGATGAAATTCTATTTTCAATACACAACTCAGATTCTAACTCCTGAAGGTCTGTCAGGTTGACTTTCACATTTCCTAAATTAAGTTCAGAAAGCTGCTTGACTGGGTGCCTGAGAGCCTCAGTGACCCAGAGCAGACCCTGAAAACAGATCAAAAACTGATTAGATGAATATATATATATCAGAGAAATCCCATTATTATAACGGGAATAACTTATCTTTATTTCTAAGGTCTGCAAGAATCATCTGTACTGTTCCCAGTGCTCACACAATATCATCTAGTACAACTGCAGTAACTGAAGCATTCTATGACTGTACTGTAAGGTGTAAATACCTGTCTTAGGTTTCAGGTGAGCAGTCCTCTCTTCTTGACGGGCTCTCAGGTTTTATCCTGCCCTTTAGGGACCCTCCCCTCTCTGTCCTGTCACTCATTTAGGCAGGAGAGGACCGCCCCCACACTCAGGGATGATGAATCGAAACACGGGTGATGCTGCTTCTGACATATTACTGCAGTGTAACATGCAGCCTTGGGAATCAGAGCCACAGGTGCAGCCACCCTAAGAGATACATTATTACTGCAGTAGTGTGGCATTTCTGTTCTTGGCTTGGATCCAATCAACATTTGTTATTCCCAGTTTCTCCCTGTGAGGGAGCGGGGGCGGTAGACCAAGAGGGAACGGATCGGGATCACAAACTTCCCAATAAGAAGTTGAATAACCACTGATATAATATTGGAAACCCTCACGAATGTGTGGGGCCACTAGAGGAGAGGGAAAAAACATAAAACGGCAAAGAAACTCCCAGGTGGAAAGCCAACTGAAACAAAACTGCAAAATCCGTCGAACAGGGTAAATGCAGACTAGCACGGAATGCCTTTGGGAACAGGCAAGTCTCGTGAAAAAAGAACTGAAAAAAGGGGACCAAAACATTTCGGCAACAGAAAATTGACCTGAGAGATAACATTGGTCAGGGAAAAACAAGATTCCTCAATGGAACGTCGCTCGCTCCAAAATAGGGAAGGTCCAGGGGAACCACCCAACCAAAGACTAAAAGCAATACAGTCCTCCAACTAACTCTTTACCTCTTTACTTAGTGTACATGTCAGAATGAAACACCAAAGCCCAGAGCATTGCCAGGAAGTGACTTACATAGCTCTCCACACAGCTGACTGCAATCGGCAATGATTACACCCGCATTCCGCATGTGGAAGTTAATTTCATGCTGACCATGGCTGGCACGCCCTCACGTGGTAGAGAGGTAAAACCTGGAAATTCCATATGTCATCTGGGGAAACCATGACACTCCCACTATTTCTCCATGGCCTGCTCACAGTGGCGAAAGGAGCTGCTAGTAAAAGTAGGGAGGACAACTGAAAAATGTATTTCCGGAAATCAACATGAATATTTTGATTAAAATCTCAGTTTAACCTTAAATTAACGTGTTATGGACAATAATTCTGCTTAGGTGGAATTTTAATGTGATGAAATGACTGTTTTTGTGGCTTTGTGTTAAATGTTAAATGCTGGACCCCGACGGCACCGAAAAACAGGCAGATTTCACCCAACATTCCATTGTTTACATTTATGGAGCTCGAAAATGGTGACGCAGCAATAGCTTTTACTGGTTTACTTCACGCGCTCTTACATGGCAGTTGGTGGCAGTTGGAACTCTCAGAATTGTGACTTTAGCCAGGTCAATATTTTCGCTGGATACTCAGTATGTCCAGCCTTATAAGTCCAAAGTCCCTGGTTACTTTTTAATAGTTTCAATGGATGTTGACAATAGACAGGTGCGACAGAAATATTCGGTGCTGTTGAACGAAATCGAATGCTTTTATTTCTATCGTTCGAATGACTAAGTGCCGTTAAAAAGCAAATTTTATGGCTTTGTGCTATTCCCGTATCCTAGCTACATCATGCTAACCTCGTACAGGGATCAGTAAAGGCTTAGAACACGCTAGCACTTAGTTATTGTAAGTTTGATCACCTATACTGTGAAGTAAAAAAGTGGACAAATTACGTTTTCTGCTAGAAATGTATTGGCGAACTCACGTGCACAAACAGCGGTCTACATTCTAAAACTCCACTTTGACCTCCCTAGTAAAAGCGCGCCAAAAGCGAGCACCCGCCTGCATTGCTGTGCTTGGCCCCTGCTGGTCCTCTACTGTGAAGTGAAGGTTTTGCCATAGTTCAATCCAGCAAGCAATCCAGTCTCTTTGAATCTGAGCTGCCACTGGACAGTTGCATGGCATGTACAGAGCCAGAACTACTGTCTTTGAAGGTACATCTATAAGGGATGAAGCGCAACCACCACTGCCAGCAGCTCCCATCTCCTCCTGCAGTAATTGCATTCTTTGCTGAGCTAGCAACTGAGGAAGGCAACCACCTTCTCCCCTTTTCAATTAGCTGCAACAGGACTACGTCAAGGCCCAAGTTGCTTGCATCAGATTTCAAGTGAAGGGTTTCCTAGAGTCAAACAGGTCAAGTACGGGGTGGGGGGGTGACAAGTGCAACGCATATGTGTGTTCACTAGCAACATTTCTAATGTTAAAGTATATTTTGACCTTCTCTTATAGGTGGCCTCTCCAAGGAATCGGCACCTTAATGTGGTGGAGGGGTTTGTGTGTCCCGGTGATTCTGGGAGCTATGTTGTCGGGGGCGTTAGCATTAGCATTGCTAGCACTGGGTCTCCCAAGGCAAATTGGTCCCGGGTGAGGGGCCACACAAATACCAAGCTACCTCACCCAGAAAAGGGGCCCCCTTCTGGAGCCAGACCCGGGAGGAGAGCTTATCGGCTCACAAGCCACCGGCTGAGTGCCACTGTGTTGCAGTTTCACCCGGGGAACGAGAGGGTCACCTCTTTGCGACTACGTGTTGCTGGGGGGAAAGCTCTAACTGTCGTTAGAAAAGGTGGAAAAGGTGCCGCCTGGAGACTCCATAGTTCTGCTGGGTGACTTCAACACTCACGTGGGCAATGACGGAGAAACCTGAAAGGGGGTGATTCGGAGGAATGGCCTGCCTGATCTTAACCCGAGCGGTGTCTTGATATTGGACTTCTGTGCTGGTCATGGATTGTCCATAACAAACACCATGTTCGAGCATAGGGTAGCTCATAAGTGTACTTGGTACCAGAGCACCTTAGGCCAAAGATCAATGATTGACTTTATGGTCGTATCATCAGACCTGCGGCCATGGACACTCGGGTGAAGAGAGGAGCAGAGCTGTCAACTGATCACCACCTGGTGGTGAGTTGGATCAAGTGGCCGGGGATTCTGCCGGACAGACCCCATGAACCCAAATGTGTAGTGAGCGTGAACTGGGAACATCTGGCGGAGCCCCCCGTCCACGAGGTCCTCAACTCCCACCTCTGGAGGAACTTCGGGCTTGGCTGGCCCGGGGATCCCCTGAAGCAACAGGTACCGGGTGGCCAGAAGGGCTGCGGCTTCGGCAGTTGCTGAAACAAAAACCCAGGTATGGGAAGAGTTTGGGGACGCTATGGAGAAGGACTTTACAAGCCATCCGGTCCTTTTATAACCAAAGTGAGAGCTGTGTCCGCTAGAGATAGGGTGAGGAGCTCGGACATCCAGAGGGACTTCCAGAGGGACCTTGGAGTATAGCCGCTGCTCCTTCGCGTCCAAAGGAGCCAATTGAGGTGGTTCGGGCATCTGATCAGGATGCTTCCCGGCGCCTCCCATTGGAGCTTTTCCAGGCACGTCCAACTGGGTGGAGACCCCAAGGTAGACCCAGAACCCGCTGGAGATTATATATCTCTCCTGGTCTGGGAATGCCTCGGGATCTCCCAGGAGGAGCTGGAATCCGTTGATGGGGAGAGGAACGCCTGGATTACCCTGTTTAGCCGACTGCCACCGCGACCCGACTCCGCATAAGCGGGTTAAAATGGATGGATGGATGGATTATAGCCCTAGAATGTCACACTCTGATCCTTTCAGGGCCCAATTCTGACAGAACCGCTCTTGTATTCTGCTGGAACATGTTCTGTGTATGACAGCACACATACGTCACATGTACAAAGCATGTATGCATATGCTCTCTCTCTCTCACTCTGGGGTTTTTGAATGGTTAAGTTGGCAGTTTGCCAAGTTATTTCCAAAATCCCATGACCTCTTTATTAACATTTATTTAAACAGGCCGAAATTATTAAGGGAAAATAAAGCCTTTTGTCATGGTTAGGGAAGCAATGGCCCAGGTTTTGTTTATTTGGCCATCTTTCAAGAGAGGGCCATTAAGTAATGATGAAAGAAGTGATGCTGCTGCTTCATCGAGAGGCAAAATGGCTAACCGTGAAACTCGTCATTAAGCTTGATAATTCTTTCACAAAGAATGGGCAAAGAAAAGAAAATTCTTGGTCTATCAGCTTTAATAAAATGGCAGGGAGTAATACGATTCTGTCATATGTCATCAGAGGTATGCGTGTATGTGTGTAATTTATCAAATGATATATACATACAGGGAAGAACAGTCCAAGAAATACAAATGTTACAGATTCACTGGTCAACTGACGCGAAAGACAGTAAAGAATGCAGTAAAGGAGGGTGCTTTTCAGAGACAAAATAAATTGACATTCTCTGGGCCACCAGAATGCCTGTCTTAGATGTATAAAGTTGAGCAAAATAAATGCAAACTCCAGAGTTACAGACTCACTGGACAACTAAACAGGGTATGAACCCATTTACCAAGATCTTTAATATGAATGCCTTCTCATTCTATTCGGACAGATTGTGCACTACATGAAAACAAGTCACATCTCTCATTGATAACAACGTGACAGACACTTCTACCTCTGTAATTGCATATTGGGCACATATAAAGTTTATTATATAAAGTTGGGCTAGTTGGGTGAGTTTTTGGATAATTTTCAGCATTTAAGCTTATGGTTTGGGGTGCGTTTGGGGTGCGTTTCCTGATAACGGTGTCTCTTAGCGCTTGACGAAGACTCTCTAAGGTATACCTGACTAAAGTTTTTCCCCCAAGTGCGTTCCCCAAACTATCACTTGGGCTGTTGCTTTAGGGACAGCAATGTTGTTAGGCCCATCGACTTGCTCTAATATCGATTATGCACTCCATGCAGTTACTGTTTGACTGCGTTATGAGAGAAAGTACTGTTGTTTTTTAATAAAACAGAGCAGGAATACTTTAAAATATTGCATTCATCATGACTTGTGGGAACGTATTAATATAATTAAAATTGTACAAACTAAATTATCCAACTGTATATTTAATTTTATATAATTATTTATACAGTTAGTGAAACGGTTTCTTTGGCATGTCATGTTTTACTTTTATTTTTTAAATATCTTTGTCATAGTACCATAAATGACTTTGCAATCAGGGTTGATTTGGCAGAAGCACCATCACATTCCTGGTGTAATTCACAATTTTCTATGATTAGCTGACGTTTTCAGTAAAAGCGCACCAACAAGCAAAACGCACCAACACGAAATAAACGTTATTTATATATATATATATATATATATATATATATATATATATATATATATATATATATATTTATATTTATATATACATATATATATATATATATATATATACTTTTTTTTTTACATACGATATGGTGGAAAAAAACTGAAATAAGCAGCTTCATAGCAAAGGAAATGGAGATAATATTACACGTAGCGCTGAATAAAGAAACATCATTTACCAGTTTTAAAAAACAAGAAAGAACTATGGTTAAACATCGCTCCAGCACACAAAGAGAGTGGGAAATCGTCAGTTTCTGAATATCATTTAAAAGTCAATTAGGCAACATGCATCCTTCGTAATTTACATTCTTATTATTTGCTTGTAAACAGTGACATTAAAGTGGTATTTTAGTAATATTATTAGCAAACTACAACTGTAGAATTATTAGTGTACATATTGCTGAACAGATTGAGATGTAACTAAGAGCAACAGCTGATTTCAGAGGCTTGCGGTCATAACAGTGGTGGCCACAAGCAGAGTGAGCTGACAACATCGCTAAGGTATAGCTAAGAGCGGTCCAGACCAACCTTACGAACGTACAACGTACATGTCACGTTTCATGTTTGTCACGTCATGTTTCATGTTTAGTTATTGTCTTGGTTATTGTCAGGTCACGTATTATGTTAGTCTAGTCTCGCCATGTTTTTATGTTTTATTTCTTGTTACATTTTATTGTTTTGTCATGTTATGTTTCATGCTTAGTTCTTGTTACCATTTTTTTCTTTGTCTTGCCATGTCATGTTATATAGTTTATTGTCATAATTTGGCAAACTTGTTATGTCATGATTTATGTTTGTTTCATGTTATGTGGTTCTGTTAATTGTTTTGCAAACACTCTTTCGTGTCTTTCTGCAAACCTTGCATTCCTGCTTTCTCTCTCTCCCTTTTTGTCACTCACAACCTAATTGTTTCAATTTCCGTTGTCTTCTTACTAATCTACTACCTTTAGATCAGGATTGGGTAATACTAACATTCTAACTATGTGTTCATGTTACCTTACGTTTCTTGTGCATGTCATTTACTAATTTACTAACGCTAGGGCAGGATAGGTTGATTACTAATGATTACTAATGACCTCGTTGTCAATCCTCCACACCTGATTTCCATTCTCAAGCTGCTCTCAAGCTAATTGTCTGCACCTGTCTTCACCTGCATATAAGCTCAGTTCCATGTCTTGTCTTTGCAAAATTGTTGCCTCCTGTTCGTCAGTGGATCTCTTTAACATTTTTGTCAAGCCACCCGTTACGATCCAAGCCTGTTTATTGACCAAAGATTATTGACTTCTGTTTTGTTCACCATTGCCTAAGTGTACCACGACTTTGCCTGCTGTCTTTGTGCTTTTGCCCCGTGGAGCAGAATTCGGTCTTGACTCTTGCGCCGTCA
This sequence comes from Conger conger, assembly GCF_963514075.1. Taxonomy (NCBI): domain Eukaryota; kingdom Metazoa; phylum Chordata; class Actinopteri; order Anguilliformes; family Congridae; genus Conger; species Conger conger. Next base: position 60,733,621 of record NC_083766.1, read on the forward strand.
TCGACCCTGAGCCTGCCTACTGTTTTTGCATGGTGTACCGATTACGAGACTGCCTTCTCTCTTGGTACTGTACTTTGGTTTTTGGCTGGATGAACATTGCTTGATCTTTGACTACGCTCACTGGACATTCCCTGAATAAAGCCCTGACGGGACTTTATTACACCCCTGTTTCTGAATCGTGCATTTTGGGTCCAACGCCCCACGCACCTATCTCAGTACAGAAGGTATACTTAGTTAAGAACATTTTGGGAAACACACTAAAGCATTAAGGTAGAGCTTAAGGTACAATTTATGAATGACGTAGCGTTAAGAAGGCTTCGGGAAACGCACCCCTAACCATTCTCCTCTGACTTCTCTCATTAAGAAGGCATTTTTGCCCATAGAACTTCTACTCACTGAATGTTTTTGGTTTTTTTGCACCATCACCAACAGTCAAATTCTTCCCAATTCAGATGTTTGGTCTGAATAGCAACTGAACCTCCTAGCCATTTCTGCATGCTTGAATGAAGTGAGTTGCTGCTATATGATTGGCTGACTAGATATTTGCATGAACAAGCCGGTGTACAGGTGTAACTAATTAAGTGGTCACTAAGTGTATATGACAGTGTAAGACACTAGTTTAACATGTAGATAAGAGCATCCATTATGCTGCAGTTGGTTTAAAAGCCACATTTTTTCATTACTGCAGCTGGGTTACTTTTGAATAAAGTATCTGCACAATCTTGGTCCTAAGTTCCTTGGTCTGTAGAGCATATATGATGGGGTTCATATTGGCGGGAATGATGAGAAAGAGAAGTGCCGCCAATGTCCGGTAGCCGTTGTGAATCGGGAGACGATGCGAAATCATGACGAGAAATCCGGACCAGAGCATGATCAGATAGAGGACCAGATGGGAGGCGCAGGTCTGCATGGCCTTTCTGTTGAGCTCCTTGTTCTTTTTGGAGACACAGCTGATCAGGATCCTGAAATATGTGAAGGCCACGCTGGTAATCGACAATCCATTGATTATGGTAATGGAGGTGAGCCCGGTGATGTTGTTGATGCTTAAGTCCTGGCAGGAGAGCTTGTACAGAGATGAAATGTCGCAGAAGGCATTCAGAATAATGGAACGGCAGCGTGTTAGCCGTACTGCGAGGCCCAGTACGATGGAGATCATGGTTATTGATGTGCTCCATGCGGAAACAGTCAGTTTTGCCACCATGGCGGGGCTCATGATGGAGGTGTACCTCAGAGGGTGGCATATGGCCACATACCTGTCAAAGGCCATGATCATCATCACCGTGTGGCAGGACGTGCCATAAGTGTGGGTGATGAAGGCCTGGGAGACACACCAGGAGTAGCTGATGGATGGGATGGTGGAGACGATGTCCAACATCATTCGAGGCAGAACCACCGTGTTTCCCAGGACGTCATTGAAGGACAGGCTGAAGAACAGCAAGTACATTGGCTGCTGCAGGCTCCTTTCCATCAAAATAAGCAGCATGACCCCTATGTTGGTGGTCAGGATGATCAGGTAGGCGACCAACAGCAGGGCAAATGCTGGGTAAATGAAACGATGGGGAATGTCGATGCCCTGAATCAACAGGATGGGACTGTTGTAGGTTATGTTCATCCCAGATTTCCTGGAAAATTCTATCAGACTGAGAAAAGCAGAATATTATGCAGTGCCTAACTTCTTGAACATGGCTCCATACACCAGAACATGACAAATAATAAAACCATGAATATGAGGTTAAAGTTCAAATAGATTTAATATGAACTATGGGCCAATTTTGCAGACTCCAATGAAGCCTAGTCCGAGATGAAATTCTATTTTCAAGACACAACTCAGATTCTAAGTCCTGGAAGTCCGTCAGGTTGACTTTCACATTTCCTTAATTAAGTTCAGAAAGCTGCTTGACTGGGTGCATGAGAGCCTGCGTCCAAGAGCAGACCCTGAAAACAGACCAAAAACTGATGTGAAAACAAATATATATATATCAGAGAAATCCCATTATTATAACTGGATTAACTTATTTTCATTTCTAAGGTCTGCAAGAATCATCTGTACTGTTCCCATTGCTCACACAATATCATCTAGTTTGAATCGCAGTAACTAAACCATTCTATGACTGTACTTGTAAATGTAAAGGTGTAAATACCTGTCTTAGGTTTCAGGTGGGCAGTCCTCTCTTCTTGACGGACTCTCAGGTTTTATCTTGCCCTTTAGGGGCCCTCCCCTCTCTGTCCTGTCACTCATTTAGGCAGGAGAGGACCGCCCCCACACTCAGTGATGATGTAATGAATTGAAACACGGGTGATGCTGCTTCTGACATATTACTGCAGTGTAACATGCAGCCTAGGGAATCAGAGCCACAGGTGCAGCCTCCCTATGAGATACATTATTACTGCAGCAGTGTGGCATTTCTGTTCTTGGCCTGGATCCAATCAACATTTGTTATTCTCAGTTTCTCCCTGTGAGGGAGCGGGGGCGAGAGACCAAGAGCAACCAGGACGGGATCACAAAGTTACAAATGAGAAGTTGAATAACCACTGATATAATCTTGGAAACCCTCACGAATGTGTGGGGCCACTAGAGGAGAGGGAAAAACATAAAACGGGAAAGAAACTCCCTGGTGAAATGCCAACTGAAACAAAACTGCAAAGTCTCTAGAACAGGGTATGTGCAGACTAGCACGGATTGCCCAAGGAAACGGGCGAGTCTCACGTGAAAAAAAAAACTGAAAAAACACAACCAAAACTCCCCGCTGTTTCGTCAACAGAAAATTTACCTCAGAAATAATGTTGGTCAGGGAAAAACGAGATTCCTCAATGGAAGAGTTTCGATAAAGCTAAACCCCAAGAGGTGAACTCTGCCGCTAGCTCTTCTAAACAGAAGATGACTTAAGAAACTAAAATAGAGAAGGTCCAGGGGAACACCCCAACCAAAGTAGAACTACTAGTGCCTATGCTTCTAATTAATTCTAAAGAGGTAACGTAATGCCTTTCAAGACTAAAAGCAATTCAGTTCTCCAACCACATCTTTACCTCTTTACTCAATGTATGTGTCAGAATGAAACACCAAAGCCCAGAGCAGTGCCAGGAAGAGACTTAAATAGCTCTCCACGCAGCTGACCACAATCTGCAGTGATTATACCCGCATTCTGCATACGGAAGGTAACGTCTCATGCTGACCGTGGCCGGCACGCCCTCTCATGGTCTAGAGAGATGGAAATCCCGGGTTTTACATGTTGGCTGGGGAAAGCATGTGTTGTGTCCTGTTCTGGCATTAAGTGATGCCTAGGTGGCGCGAGAGAACATGTATGAGATTTAAAGAATGAGAATGCTTGGTGGGATTCGGATAAAGTTGAATGCATACTAATGGCGCCTGCTTTCTGACTGAACTTTCTACACGGTAAAATACCACATTTTGGCGACGAGGATGTCGGTTTCAGTACCTTTACCCACACGTTTCATGCCTTGTCCAGGTGAACCGTCCATTCCTTTCCCTACTTGGTTAAAAATGTTTGAAAATTACATGCTAGTTATCGATGCTACCAGACAGCTGGCCCGAGTTAAGAAACCGTGCTGTTCTTCTCCATGCGCTTGGCACTGAGGGACAAAGACTGCTTTATGCTTTACCAAATACAGGTACTACCTACATGTCTGCCGTTGAGGGTCTGAAAAAACACTTCGTTCCTAAAGTTAATGTGATTGCTGAACGTCATAAATTTCGCCAGAGAGCGCAGAGACCTGACGAGTCTATTAATCAGTTTCTTGCCTCACTACGTGAGCTAGCTGCTCCATGTGAGTTTTGTGCCTTGGAGGAGCAAATGCTTTGTGATCAATTTCTAGAACGAGTTGCCAATACGCATATTTGAGATAGACTTTTGCTAGAATCTGACCTGACCCTGGCTAAAGCTATTTCACTAGCTTTGCAGATCGAAGCTGGACAACGGAATGCTGACCTTCTTTCTGACGCTACTTCCACTGCTGCTGCACCCATGAGGCAATTCACAAACAGCCGAAAATCGCCGCCCATGGGAAAAGAGGAAACCTGCTTCAACGACTGCAGATTCCGCGGTCCAATCTACCGGTAGTTCCTGCTACTGTTGCGGATCCACCAGCCACTTAGCTAACAAGTCTTCATGCCCAGCGGTTAAAGTAACCTGCAACTCATGCGGTAAAGTCGGACATTTTTCCAAAGTTTGTAAATCTGCCCACAAGGAGGTACGTGAGGTAGTGATAAATGAACTGACTGTGCTTTACATGACTGATGCTGCACATGATAAAATCCTCTGTACTGTTCAAGTGAAAGCTAATGAACATTTTCATGATATTGAGCTAATAGTGGACACAGGTTCTTCTGTTTCTATTATTCCAGAGAGCACTTACCAGACTCTCTTCCCTACATGTGTTCTTGCTGAACCTACAGTGAATCTGCTCACTTATTCAAGAGAGATAATACCTGTAAAAGGGTGTATGCATGCATGCCACAGTACGTCATGATGGGTTTTCTACTACAGGCTCGTTCACAGTGGTTAAGTCAGGCACTGCTCTGCTAGGGCTAGATTTATTTGTGGCATTGCACATGCTTATTGAGGGCAATAAAGTCATTAACTCGACAGGCCCAAATCCACAGGCTGCACCAGAGGCCCAGGTGCAGGAGATTGGGTGTGCAAAAGGATTTGTGCATAAAGTACAACTTAAACCAGATGCTGTGCCAGTACAACAGAAACGGCGGAGGCTTCCACTTTCGGTGAGGCAGGCTGTGAGAGATGAGCTCCAGGACCTACAGGAAAAGGGCATTATAGAACGTATAGACGCATCACCATGGGTCTCCCCCATTGCAGTGACCCAGAGAAAGGAGGGAGGAATGCCTCGCAGGTGTGTTGACTTCAGGGAGCCAAATAAGGCAATTGTCAGTGATTGTCATCCTTTACCTCATATCGATAAGCTGTTCGTTGAACTACGAGGAGCCACAGTCTTCACTACCATTGACTTAGCCTCTGCTTACCACCAGCTCTTACTACACCCAGACAGTCGTGACATAACTGCACTCATAACACACAAAGGCCTTTTCTGTTTTCGCCGGGTTCCATTTGGACTCGCATCCGCTCCATCTGCTTTTCAAAACAGGATGAACATGCACAAGTGTAAGTTTAACCAGACCTCTCTCAGTTTTGTAGGCCACACTGTATCCAAAGAAGGACTTCACCCTGACCGAGATCGGGTCAGAGCAGTGGCCGACGCCCCTTTCCCAAAGGACACATTCTCCCTGCGATCCTTCTTGGGCCTTGCATCATGGTACAGTAAGTTTATTCCTGACTTCTCTACCGTTGTTGAACCGCTACGGTTCAAATGGACTGCTGAAGCTGAGTCCAGTTTCTCTGATATTAAGAGACTGATATTGGAGAGGCCTGCCTTGGCTCTATATGATCCTTTGTTACCTACTTATGTGACTACTGATGCCTCCGACTATGGACTGGGGGGTGTATTCACACAACTTCATCCAGATAACACAGAGAGGATTATAGCGTTTGCATCCAGGACACTTTCACCTGCTGGAAGAAAGTATTCAACTGTCAAACGTGAGGCATTGGCATGTGTTTGGGCAGTAGAACGGTGGAGAGCATATCTTTGGGGACACCACTTTGTGCTGCGTACTGACCCCCAAGCACTTGCAACCCTGCTCACGTCCAAAGGGACTGACCACGCTGGACTGCGACGTGCAAGATGGTCAGCGAGACTGCTTCGTTTTACTTATGATGTTGCTTACCGTCCAGGGAAACAAAATTTGACAGCTGACTACCTGTCCAGGCTTCCCCTGCCTACTACAGCAGATGCAGACGAGGAACCAGACATGGTGGCTACGGTCTTTCGACAATCCCTACAGGCCATATGTGTCCCAGAGTTCACCACTGCCTGTGAGTCCTGTCCGGAATTAACACAACTGCGACACCAGATACAGAAGGGCTGGCCGAAAAGCCGAAAGAATGTGTCAGATGAACTTGCTTTAATCTGCGTGATGAACTAGGTGTAGACAATTCCCTTATCATGAGAGGTCCTGATTGTTTGATAGTTCCCGCTTCCCTGCGGTCCAAAGTGGTAGATTTAGTACATATTGGGCACCAAGGGATAGTTCGTACTAAACAAAGACTGCGTGAGCTATATTGGTGGCCACAAATGGACAAATATGTACAGAATATGATTGCTTCATGAGTGTCATGCCAATATAATGACAAAACAGCAGTGACTGCACCCGCACCACTTACACCTGTGGAACTGCCAGATGGACCCTGGGAAAAAGTGGCCATTGATATAACAGGTCCCTTTGAGTGTGCCAGGTGGGACTGCCGTTATGCTATCACTCTTACAGACTACTACAGTCAATGGCCAGAAGTGGCGTTTGTCTCTAATGCCACAACTGATGCGGTTATTAGCTTCTTAGCGACAGTATTCAGCCATGAAGGCAATCCTTCTTACCTGGTCTCTGACAATGGATGTCACACATAAGTCACATGCACAAAGCATGTTTGCATATGCTCTCTCTCTCACTCTGGGGTTTTTGAATGGTTAAGTTGGCAGTTTGCCAAGTTATTTCCAAAATCCCATTACCTCTTTATTAACATTTATTTATACAGGCCTAAATCAAGAGGGGACAATAAAGCCTTTTGTCGTGGTTAGGGAAGCAGTGGCCCTGGTTTTGTTTATTTACATTGGCCATCTTTCAAGAGAGAGCCATTCAGTAATGGTGAAAGAAGTGATGCTGCTGCTTCTTCGAGAGGCAAAATGGCTAACTGTGAAACTCGTCATTTAGCTTGAGAATTTTCTTGGAGTATCAGCTTTAATAAAATGATAGGGAGTAATACGATTCTGTCATATGTCATCAGAGAGATGTGGGTATGTGTGTCATTTATGAAATTATATATACATACAGTAAAGAACAGTCCAAGAAATACAAATGTTACAGATTCACTGGTCAACTGACACGAAAGACAGTAAAGAATGCAGTACACTGGGAGGGTGTTTTCTGGTAACAGATGGGGCAAGCAGAGACAAAACAAATTGACATTCTGTCGGCCACCAGAATGCCTGTCTTAGATGTATAACATTGAGCAAAATAAATGCAAACTCCAGAGTTACAGACTCACTGGACTACTAAACAGGGTATGAACCCATTTACCAAGATCTTTAATATGAATGCCTTCTTGTTCTATTTGGACAGATTGTGCACTAAATGAAAATTCTAATTCAATTAGAGCTAGTATTAGCTACACAGAATTATGCTGCTCCACGTGAGCCGGCCAAACTTGGCTTTTGGCAGGACCGAGAATCGAGCCCCATTCCCCGGACGGACTGCAACCACAAGTCTGCTGCATCTTAGCCTGTTGCGCCACCGCAGCCCCATCAGTGATACATTTCTAATTGTATTAGTTTCCATATCTCCGAGGCAGTGACCACTTTGAGGTATCTGTTACTTATTTCTGCTGCTGTGTAGCCCATCCAATCAAAGGTTTAATGTGTTGTTTGTTCAGAGATGCTCTGCATACCACTGTTGTAATTCATGGTTATTTGAGTTACAGTCAACTTCCTGTCAGCTTGAACCAGTCTGGGGTGCGTTTCCTGATAACGGTGTCTCTTAGTGCTTGATGAAGACTCTCTAAGGTATACCTTAGTAAGGTTGTTCACTTCTCTACGTGTGTTCCCCATCTATCTTCCCCAACTATCACTTAGGCTGTTGCTTAAGGGATAGCTTCTATGTGCAACGTTATTAGGCCCATCGACTTGCTCTAAGATCGATTATGCACTCCATGCAGCGACTGTTTGACTGCGTTATGAGAGAAAGTAGTGTTATTTTTGAATAAAACACTGCAGGAATACTTTACAATATTGCATTTACCGTGACTGTATACATATACATCCAACTGTATATATAATTTTCACCAAATTATATATACGGTTCATGATACGGTTTCTGACTACGCCATCTAGCAATACGCCTTCTTTGGCATGTCATGTTTTATTTACATTATATTAATATCTTTGTCATAGTACCTTAAATGACTTTACAATCAGGGTTGATTTGGCAGAAGCACCATCTCATTCCTCACTATTTTCTATCATTAGCTGACGTTTTCTGTAAAAGCGCACCAACAAGCAAAACGCACCAACAAGCAAAACGCACCAACACAAAATCAACATTTTATTTTTTATTATTATTATTTTTTTTGACAAAAGATATTGTGGAAAAAAACTGAAATAAGCGGTCCCACAGCTTCATAGCAAAGGAAATGGAGATAATGTTAGATGTGGCGCTGAATAAAGAAACATTATTTTCCAGTTAAAGACTACGGTGTCCAAAAAAAACAAGAAAAAACAATGGTTAAACATCGCTCCAGCACACAGAGAGAGTGGGAAATCGTCAGTTTATGAATATCATTTAAAAGGCAATTAGGCAACATGCATCCTTCGTAATTTACAATTTTATTATTTGCATGAAAACAGTGCCATTAAAATGGTATTTTAGTAATATTATAAGCCAACTACAACTGCACAATTATTAGTGTACATATTGCTTAACAGACTGAGATGTAACTAAGAGCAACAGCTGATTTCAGAGGCTTGCGGTCATAACAGTGGTGGCCACAAGCAGAGTGAGCTGACAACATCGCTAAGGTATAGCTAAGAGCGGTCCAGACCAACCTTACGAACGTACAACATACATGTCACATTTCATGTTTGTCACGTCATGTTTCATGTTTAGTTATTGTCTTGGTTACCTTATTGTCAGGTCACGTATTATGTTAATCTATTCTCGCCATGTTTTTATGTTTTATTTCTTGTTACATTTTATTGTTTTGTCATGTTATGTTTCATGATTAGTTCTTGTTACCATTTATTCGTCTTGCCATGTCATGTTATATAGTTTATTGTCATAATTTCGCAAACTTTTTGTGTCATGATTTATGTTTGTTTCATGTTATGTGGTTCTGTTAATTGTTTAGCAAACACTTTTTTGTGTCTTTCTACAAACCTTGCATTCCTGCTTTCTCTCTCTCCCTTTCTGTCACACCCTAATTGTTTCAATTTCCCTTGTCTTCTTACAAATCTACTAACTTTAGATCAGGATTGGGTAATACTAACATTCTAACCATGTGTTCATGTTACCATACCTTTCTTGTGCATGTCATTTACTAATTTACTAATGCTAGGGCAGGATAGGTTTATTCCTAACGATTACTAATTACCTCGTCAATCCTCCACACCGGATTTCCATTCTCATGCTGCTCTCAAGCTAATTGTCTGCACCTGTCTATACCTGCATATAAGCTCAGTTCCATGTCTTGTCTTTGCAAAATTGTTGCCTCCTGTTCATCAGTGCATCTATTGAGCATTTTTGTCAAGCCATTGTCTACCCGTTACGATCCAAGCCTGTTTATTGACCAAAGATTATTGACTTCTGTTTTGTTGACCATTGCCTGCCTGTACCACGACTTAGCCTGCTATCTTTGTGCTTTTGCCCCGCTGCGCAGACTTCGGTCTTGACTCTTGTGGTGTCATCGACCTTGAGCCTGCCTACCGTCCACAGCTTGTACTTCTGCCCTGCTGACAGCTTTCCTGGCTACCGGACTTTTTGCATGGTGTACCGATTACGAGACTGCCTTCTTTCTCGGTACTATACTTTGGTTTCTGGCTGGATTTTACGTGTATGAACATTGCTTGTTTTTTGACTACGCTCACTGGACATTCCCTGAATAAAGCCCTGACGGGACTTTATTACACCCCTGTTTCTGAGTCGTGCATTTTGGGTCCAACCCCCCACGCACCCATCTCAGTACAGAAGGTATACTTAGCGAAGAACATTTTGGGAAACACGCTAAAGCATTAAGGTAGAGCTTAAGGCACAACTTATGAATGACGTAGCGTTAAGAAGGCTTGGGGAAAAGCACCCCTGGCCATTCTCCTCTTACTTCTCTCATTAAGAAGGCACTTTTGGCCATAGAACTTCTACTCACTGAATGTTTTTGGTTTTTTTGCACCATCACCAACAGTCAAAGTCTTCCCAATTCAGATGTTTGGTCTGAATAGCAACTGAACCTCCTAGCCATTTCTGCATGCTTGAATGAATTGAGTTGCTGCTATATGATTGGCTGACTAGATATTTGCATGAACAAGCTGGTGTACAGGTGTAACTAATTAAGTGGTCACTAAGTGCATACGACAGTGTAAGACACTAGTTTAACATAATAGATAAGAGCATCCATTATGCTGCAGTTGGTTTAAAGGCCACATTTTTTCATTACTGCAGCTGGGTTACTTTTGAATAAAGTATCTGCACAATCTTGGTCCTTAGTTCCTTGGTCTGTATAGCATATATGATGGGGTTCATGTTGGCGGGAATGATGAGAAAGAGAAGTCCCACCAACGTCCGGTAGCCGTTGTGAATCTGAAGACGATGCAAAATGATAACGAGGTATCCGGAGCAGAGCATGATCAGATAGAGGACCAGATGGGAGGAGCAAGTCTGCATGGCCTTTCTGTTCAGCTCCTTGTTCTTTTTGGAGACACAGCTGATCAGGATCCTGAAATATGTGAAGGCCATGCTGGCGATGGACAATCCATTGATTATGATACTGCAGGTAAGCCCAGTGATATTGTTAATGGTTAAGTCCTGACAGGAGAGCTTGTACAGAGATGCAATGTCACAGAAGGCATTTAGAATAATGGAACGGCAGCGTGTTAGCCGTACTGCGAGGCCCAGTACGATGGAGATCAGAACGATCGATGTGCTCCATGCGGACACAGTCAGTTTAGCCACCATGGTGGGGCTCATGATGGAGGTGTATCTCAGAGGGTGGCATATGGCCACATACCTGTCAAAGGCCATGATCATCATCACCGTGTGGCAGGAAACGGTATAAGTTTGGCCGAAGAAGGCCTGGGAGACACACAAGGAGTAGCTGATGGATGGGTTGGTGGAGACGATGTCCAACATCATTCGAGGCAGAACCACCGTGCTTCCCAGGACGTCGTTGAAGGACAGGCTGAAGAACAGCAGGTACATTGGCTGCTGAAGGCTCCTGTCCATCAAAATAAGCAGCATGACCCCTAAGTTGGTGGTCAGGATGATCAGGTAGGCGACCAACACCAGGGCAAACGCTGGGTAAATGAAACGATGGGGAATGTCGATGCCCTGAATCAACAGGATGGGACTGTTGTAGGTTATGTTCATCCCAGATTTCCTGGGAAATTCTGTCAGACTGAGAAAAGCAAAATATTATGCAGTGCCTAACTTCTTGAACATTAACAGTTTCTGGTGTTTTGGCTCCATACACCAGAACATGACAAATAATAAAACCATGAATATGAGGTTAAAGTTCAGACAGATTTAATATGAAATGTGGGCCAATTTTGCAGACTCTAATTAAGCCTAGTTTGAAATGAAATTCTACTTTCAATACACAACTCAGATTCTAACTCCTGAAAGTCTGTCAGGTTGACTTTCACATTTCCTAAATTAAGTTCAGAAAGCTGCTTGACTGGGTGCCTGAGAGCCTCAGTGACCCAGAGCGGACCCTGAAAACAGATCAAAAACTGATTAGATGAATATATATATATCAGAGAAATCCCATTATTATAACGGGAATAACTTATCTTTATTTCTAAGGTCTGCAAGAATCATCTGTACTGTTCCCAGTGCTCACACAATATAATCTAGTACAACTGCAGTAACTGAAGCATTCTATGACTGTACTGTAAGGTGTAAATACCTGTCTTAGGTTTCAGGTGAGCAGTCCTCTCTTCTTGACGGGCTCTCAGGTTTTATCCTGCCCTTTAGGGACCCTCCCCTCTCTGTCCTGTCACTCATTTAGGCAGGAGAGGACCGCCCCCACACTCAGGGATGATGAATCGAAACACGGGTGATGCTGCTTCTGACATATTACTGCAGTGTAACATGCAGCCTAGGGAATCAGAGCCACAGGTGCAGCCTCCCTGTGAGATACATTATTACTGCAGCAGTGTGGCATTTCTGTTCTTGGCCTGGATTCAATCAACATTTGTTATTCTCAGTTTCTCCCTGTGAGGGAGCGGGGGCGGTAGACCAAGAGGGAACGGATCGGGAACACAAACTTACCAATAAGAAGTTGAATAACCACTGATATAATCTTGGAAACCCTCACGTGTGGGGCCACTAGAGGAGAGGGAAAAAACATAAAACGGCACAGAAACTCCCAGGTGGAAAGCCAACTAAAACAAAACTGCAAAATCCGTTGAACAGGGTAAATGCAGACTAGCACGGAATGCCTTTGGGAACAGGCAAGTCTCGTGAAAAAAGAACTGAAAAAAGGGGACCAAAACATTTCGGCAACAGAAAATTGACCTGAGAGATAACATTGGTCAGGGAAAAACAAGATTCCTCAATGGAACGTCGCTCGCTCCAAAATAGGGAAGGTCCAGGGGAACCACCCAACCAAAGACTAAAAGCAATACAGTCCTCCAACTAACTCTTTACCTCTTTACTTAGTGTACATGTCAGAATGAAACACCAAAGCCCAGAGCATTGCCAGGAAGTGACTTACATAGCTCTCCACACAGCTGACTGCAATCGGCAATGATTACACCCGCATTCCGCATGTGGAAGTTAATTTCATGCTGACCATGGCTGGCACGCCCTCACGTGGTAGAGAGGTAAAACCTGGAAATTCCATATGTCATCTGGGGAAACCATGACACTCCCACTATTTCTCCATGGCCTGCTCACAGTGGCGAAAGGAGCTGCTAGTAAAAGTAGGGAGGACAACTGAAAAATGTATTTCCGGAAATCAACATGAATATTTTGATTAAAATCTCAGTTTAACCTTAAATTAACGTGTTATGGACAATAATTCTGCTTAGGTGGAATTTTAATGTGATGAAATGACTGTTTTTGTGGCTTTGTGTTAAATGTTAAATGCTGGACCCCGACGGCACCGAAAAACAGGCAGATTTCACCCAACATTCCATTGTTTACATTTATGGAGCTCGAAAATGGTGACGCAGCAATAGCTTTTACTGGTTTACTTCACGCGCTCTTACATGGCAGTTGGTGGCAGTTGGAACTCTCAGAATTGTGACTGTAGCCAGGTCAATATTTTCGCTGGATACTCAGTATGTCCAGCCTTATAAGTCCAAAGTCCCTGGTTACTTTTTAATAGTTTCAATGGATGTTGACAATAGACAGGTGCGACAGAAATATTCGGTGCTGTTGAACGAAATCGAATGCTTTTATTTCTATCGTTCGAATGACTAAGTGCCGTTAAAAAGCAAATTTTATGGCTTTGTGCTATTCCCGTATCCTAGCTACATCATGCTAACCTCGTACAGGGATCAGTAAAGGCTTAGAACACGCTAGCACTTAGTTATTGTAAGTTTGATCACCGATACTGTGAAGTAAAAAAGTGGACAAATTACGTTTTCTGCGAGAAATGTATTGGCGAACTCACGTGCACAAACAGCGGTCTACATTCTAAAACTCCACTTTGACCTCCCTAGTAAAAGCGCGCCAAAAGCGAGCACCCGCCTGCATTGCTGTGCTTGGCCCCTGCTGGTCCTCTACTGTGAAGTGAAGGTTTTGCCATAGTTCAATCCAGCAAGCAATCCAGTCTCTTTGAATCTGAGCTGCCACTGGACAGTTGCATGGCATGTACAGAGCCAGAACTACTGTCTTTGAAGGTACATCTATAAGGGATGAAGCGCAACCACCACTGCCAGCAGCTCCCATCTCCTCATGCAGTAATTGCATTCTTTGCTGAGCTAGCAACTGAGGAAGGCAACCACCTTCTCCCCTTTTCAATTAGCTGCAACAGGACTACGTCAAGGCCCAAGTTGCTTGCATCAGATTTCAAGTGAAGGGTTTCCTAGAGTCAAACAGGTCAAGTACGGGGTGGGGGGGTGACAAGTGCAACGCATATGTGTGTTCACTAGCAACATTTCTAATGTTAAAGTATATTTTGACCTTCTCTTATAGGTGGCCTCTCCAAGGAATCGGCACCTTAATGTGGTGGAGGGGTTTGTGTGTCCCGGTGATTCTGGGAGCTATGTTGTCGGGGGCGTTAGCATTAGCATTGCTAGCACTGGGTCTCCCAAGGCAAATTGGTCCCGGGTGAGGGGCCACACAAATACCAAGCTACCTCACCCAGAAAAGGGGCCCCCTTCTGGAGCCAGACCCGGGAGGAGAGCTTATCGGCTCACAAGCCACCGGCTGAGTGCCACTGTGTTGCAGTTTCACCCGGGGAACGAGAGGGTCACCTCTTTGCGACTACGTGTTGCTGGGGGGGAAAGCTCTAACTGTCGTTTGTGCTTATGCACCAAACGGCAGTTCAGAGTATCCGGTCTTCTTGGAGTCACCAGGCGGCATCCTGGAAAAGGGCAATGACGGAGAAACCTGAAAGGGGGTGATTCGGAGGAATGGCCCGCCTGATCTTAACCCGAGCGGTGTCTTGATATTGGACTTCTGTGCTGGTCATGGATTGTCCATAACAAACACCATGTTCGAGCATAGGGTAGCTCATAAGTGTACTTGGTACCAGAGCACCTTAGGCCAAAGATCAATGATCGACTTTATGGTCGTATCATCAGACCTGCGGCCATGGACACTCGGGTGAAGAGAGGAGCAGAGCTGTCAACTGATCACTACCTGGTGGTGAGTTGGATCAAGTGGCCGGGGATTCTGCCGGACAGACCCCATGAACCCAAACGTGTAGTGAGCGTGAACTGGGAACATCTGGCGGAGCCCCCCGTCCGCGGGGCTGCGGCTTCGGCAGTCGCTGAAACAAAAACCCGGGTATGGGAGGCGTTTGGGGACGCTATGGAGAAGGACTTTACAAGCCATCCGGTCCTTTTATAACCAAAGTGAGAGCTGTGTCCGCTAGAGATAGGGTGAGGAGCTCGGACATCCAGAGGGACTTCCAGAGGGACCTTGGAGTATAGCCGCTGCTCCTTCGCGTCCAAAGGAGCCAATTGAGGTGGTTCGGGCATCTGATCAGGATGCTTCCCGGCGCCTCCCATTGGAGCTTTTCCGGGCACGTCCAACTGGGTGGAGACCCCAAGGTAGACCCAGAACCCGCTGGAGATTATATATCTCTCCTGGTCTGGGAATGCCTCGGGATCTCCCAGGAGGAGCTGGAATCCGTTGATGGGGAGAGGAACGCCTGGATTACCCTGTTTAGCCGACTGCCACCGCGACCCGACTCCGCATAAGCGGGTTAAAATGGATGGATGGATGGATTATAGCCCTAGAATGTCACACTCTGATCCTGTCAGGGCCCAATTCTGACAGAACCGCTCTTGTATTCTGCTGGAACATGTTCTGTGTATGACAGCACACATACGTCACATGTACAAAGCATGTATGCATATGCTCTCTCTCTCTCACTCTGGGGTTTTTGAATGGTTAAGTTGGCAGTTTGCCAAGTTATTTCCAAAATCCCATGACCTCTTTATTAACATTTATTTAAACAGGCCGAAATT
Organism: Conger conger; assembly: GCF_963514075.1. Classification (NCBI taxonomy): domain Eukaryota; kingdom Metazoa; phylum Chordata; class Actinopteri; order Anguilliformes; family Congridae; genus Conger; species Conger conger. The sequence continues at coordinate 60,749,113 of NC_083766.1, forward strand.
ATTAAGGGAAAATAAAGCCTTTTGTCATGGTTAGGGAAGCAATGGCCCAGGTTTTGTTTATTTGGCCATCTTTCAAGAGAGGGCCATTAAGTAATGATGAAAGAAGTGATGCTGCTGCTTCATCGAGAGGCAAAATGGCTAACCGTGAAACTCGTCATTAAGCTTGATAATTCTTTCACAAAGAATGGGCAAAGAAAAGAAAATTCTTGGTCTATCAGCTTTAATAAAATGGCAGGGAGTAATACGATTCTGTCATATGTCATCAGAGGTATGCGTGTATGTTTGTAATTTATCAAATGATATATACATACAGGGAAGAACAGTCCAAGAAATACAAATGTTACAGATTCACTGGTCAACTGACGCGAAAGACAGTAAAGAATGCAGTAAAGGAGGGTGCTTTTCAGAGACAAAATAAATTGACATTCTCTGGGCCACCAGAATGCCTGTCTTAGATGTATAAAGTTGAGCAAAATAAATGCAAACTCCAGAGTTACAGACTCACTGGACAACTAAACAGGGTATGAACCCATTTACCAAGATCTTTAATATGAATGCCTTCTCATTCTATTCGGACAGATTGTGCACTACATGAAAACAAGTCACATCTCTCATTGATAACAACGTGACAGACACTTCTACCTCTGTAATTGCATATTGGGCACATATAAAGTTTATTATATAAAGTTGGGCTAGTTGGGTGAGTTTTTAGATCATTTTCAGCATTTAAGCTTATGGTTTGGGGTGCGTTTCCTGATAACGGTGTCTCTTAGCGCTTGACGAAGACTCTCTAAGGTATACCTGACTAAAGTTGTTTACTCTACGTGTGTTCCCCAAACTATCACTTGGGCTGTTGCTTTAGGGACAGCAATGTTGTTAGGCCCATCGACTTGCTCTAATATCGATAATGCACTCCATGCAGTTACTGTTTGACTGCGTTATGAGAGAAAGTACTGTTATTTTTTAATAAAACATAGCAGGAATACTTTAAAATATTGCATTCATCATGACTTGTGGGAACGTATTAATATAATTAAAATTGTACAAACTAAATTATCCAACTGTATATTTAATTTTATATAATTATATATACAGTTAGTGAAACGGTTTCTTTGGCATTTCATGTTTTACTTTTATTTTTTAAATATCTTTGTCATAGTACCATAAATTACTTTGCAATCAGGGTTGATTTGGCAGAAGCACCATCACATTACTGGTGTAATTCACAATTTTCTATGATTAGCTGACGTTTTCAGTAAAAGCGCACCAACAAGCAAAACGCACCAACACGAAATAAACGTTATTTATATATATATATCTATATATATATATATATATATATATATATATATATTTATATATACATATATATATATATATATATATACTTTTTTTTTTACATACGATATGGTGGAAAAAAACTGAAATAAGCAGCTTCATAGCAAAGGAAATGGAGATAATATTACACGTAGCGCTGAATAAAGAAACATTATTTTCCAGTTTTAAGACTACGGTGTCCAAAAAAAACAAGAAAGAACTATGGTTAAACATCGCTCCAGCACACAAAGAGAGTGGGAAATCGTCAGTTTCTGAATATCATTTTAAAGTCAATTAGGCAACATGCATCCTTCGTAATTTACATTCTTATTATTTGCTTGTAAACAGTGACATTAAAGTGGTATTTTAGTAATATTATTAGCAAACTACAACTGTAGAATTATTAGTGTACATATTGCTGAACAGATTGAGATGTAACTAAGAGCAACAGCTGATTTCAGAGGCTTGCGGTCATAACAGTGGTGGCCACAAGCAGAGTGAGCTGACAACATCGCTAAGGTATAGCTAAGAGCGGTCCAGACCAACCTTACGAACGTACAACGTACATGTCACGTTTCATGTTTATCACGTCATGTTTCATGTTTAGTTATTGTCTTGGTTATTGTCAGGTCACGTATTATGTTAGTCTAGTCTCGCCATGTTTTTATGTTTTATTTCTTGTTACATTTTATTGTTTTGTCATGTTATGTTTCATGCTTAGTTCTTGTTACCATTTTTTTCTTTGTCTTGCCATGTCATGTTATATAGTTTATTGTCATAATTTGGCAAACTTGTTATTTCATGATTTATGTTTGTTTCATGTTATGTGGTTCTGTTCATTGTTTAGCATACACTCTTTCGTGTCTTTCTGCAAACCTTGCATTCCTGCTTTCTCTCTCTCCCTTTTTGTCACTCACAACCTAATTGTTTCAATTTCCATTGTCTTCTTACTAATCTACTACCTTTAGATCAGGATTGGGTAATACTAACATTCTAACCATGTGTTCATGTTACCTTACGTTTCTTGTGCATGTCATTTACTAATTTACTAACGCTAGGGCAGGATAGGTTGATTACTAATGATTACTAATTACCTCGTTAACTTGTCAGTCCTCCACACCTGATTTCCATTCTCATGCTGCTCTCAAGCTAATTGTCTGCACCTGTCTTCACCTGCATATAAGCTCAGTTCCATGTCTTGTCTTTGCAAAATTGTTGCCTCCTGTTCGTCAGTGCATCTCTTTAGCATTTTTGTCAAGCCATTGTCTACCTGTTACGATACAAGCCTGTTTATTGACCAAAGATTATTGACTTCTGTTTTGTTGACCATTGCCTAAGTGTACCACGACTTTGCCTGCTGTCTTTGTGCTTTTTGCCCCGGTAGCCAGGCTCATCGACCCTGAGCCTGGCTACCGTTTTTGCATGGTGTACCGATTACGAGACTGCCTTCTCTCTCGGTACTTTACTTTGGTTTTGGGCTGGATTTTACGTGTATGAACATTGCTTGTTCTTTGACGATGCTCACTGGACATTCCCTGACTGAAGCCCTGATGGGACTTTATTACACCCCTGTTTCTGAGTCGTGCATTTTGGGTCCAACCCCCCACGCACCTGTCTCAGTACAGAAGGTATACTTAGCTAAGTTTTGGGAAACACGCTAAAAGTAGAGCTTAAGGTACAACTTATGAACAACGTAGCGTTGGGGGAAAGGACCCCTGGCCATTCTCCTCTGACTTCTCGCATTAAGAAGGCACTTATGCCCATAGAACTTCTACTCACTGAATGTTTTTGGTTTTTTTGCACCATCACCAACAGTCAAATTCTTCCCAATTCAGATGTTTGGTCTTTACATTTGTTATTGGCAAACTGTATTGGCACAAACAGCGGTCTACATTCTAAAACTCCACTTTGACCTCCCTAGTAAAAGCGCGCCAAAAGCGAGCACCCGCCTGCATTGCTGTGCTTGGCCCCTGCTGGTCCTCTAATGTGAAGTGAATGTTTTGCCATAGTTCAATCCTGCAAGCAATCCAGTCTCTTTGAATCTGAGCTGCCACTGGACAGTTGCATGGCATGTACAGAGCCAGAACTACTGTCTTTGAAGGTACATCTACAAGGGATGAAGCGCAACCACCACTGCCAGCAGCTCCCATCTCCTCATGCAGTAATTGCATTCTTGGCTGAGCTGCAACAGGACTATGTCAAGGCCCAAGTTGCTTGCATCAGAGTTCAAGTGAAGGGTTTCCTAGAGTCAAACAGGTCAAGTGGGGTGGGGGGGTGACAAGTGCAACGCATATGTGTGTTCACTAGCAACATTTCTAATGTTAAAATATATTTTGCCCTTCTCTTATAGGTGGCCTCTCCAAGGAATCGGCACCTTAATGTGGTGGAGGGGTTTGTGTGTCCCGGTGATTCTGGGAGCTATGTTGTCGGGGGCATTAGCATTAGCATTGCTAGCACTGGGTCTCCCAAGGCAAATTGGTCCCGGGTGAGGGGCCACACAAATACCAAGCCACCTCACCCAGAAAAGGGACCCCCTTCTGGAGCCAGACCCGGGAGGAGAGCTTATCGGCTCACAAGCCACCGGCTGAGTGCCACTATGTTGCAGTTTCACCCGGGGAACGAGAGGGTCACCTCTTTGCGACTACGTGTCGCTGGGGGGAAAGCTCTGACTGTTGTTTGTGCTTATGCACCAAACGGCAGTTCAGAGTATCCGGTCTTCTTGGAGTCACCGGGCGGCATCCTGGAAAAGGTGCCGCCTGGAGACTCCATAGTTCTGCTGGGTGACTTCAACGCTCACGTGGGCAATGACGCAGAAACCTGAAAGGGGGTGATTCGGATGAATGGCCTGCCTGATCTTACCCCGAGCGGTGTCTTGTTATTGGACTTCTGTGCTGGTCATGGATTGTCCATAACAAACACTATGTTCGAGCATAGGGTAGCTCATAAGTGTACTTGGTACCAGAGCACCTTAGGCCAAAGATCAATGATCGACTTTATGGTCGTATCATCAGACCTGCGGCCATGGACACTCGGGTGAAGAGAGGAGCAGAGCTGTCAACTGATCACCACCTGGTGGTGAGTTGGATCAAGTGGCCGGGGAGGCTGCCGGACAGACAGAACATCTCACGCTTCCCGGGGGAGACTGGGGACATGGAGTACGAGTGGGCCATGTTCAAAACCTCCATTGCAGAGGTGGGAAGCAGGAGCTGTGGCCAGAAGATCATCGGTGCCTGTCGGGGCGGCACACCAAGAGGGAGGTCGTCAAACTGAAGAAGGAGGTCTTTCGGGCTTGGCTGGCCTGGGGATCCCCTGAAGCAACAGGTACCGGTGGCCAGAAGGGCTGCGGCTTCGGCAGTCGCTGAAACAAAAACCTGGGTATGGGAGGAGTTTGGGGACGCTATGGAGAAGGACTTTACAAGCCATCCGGTCCTTTTATAACCAAAGTGAGAGCTGTGTCCGCTAGAGAGGAGCTCGGACATCCAGAGGGACATCCAGAGGGAGCTCGGAGTATAGCCGCTGCTCCTTCGTGTCCGAAGGAGCCAATTGAGGTTGTTCGGGCATCTGATCAGGATGCTTCCCGGCGCCTCCCATTGGAGATTATATATCCCTCCTGGTCTGGGAATGCCTCGGGATCCCCCAGGAGGAGCTGGAATCCGTTGATGGGGAGAGGAACCCCTGGATTACCCACTGCCACCGCGACCCGACTCCGCATAAGCGGGTGAAAATGGATGGATGGATGGATTATAGCCCTAGAATGTTACACTCTGATCCTGCCAGGGCCCAATTCTAACAGAACCGCTCTTGCATTCTGCTGGAACATGTTCTGTGTATGACAGCACACATACGTCACATGCACAAAGCATGTATGCATATGCTCTCTCTCACTCTGGGGTTTTTGAATGGTTAAGTTTGCCAAGTTATTTCCAAAATCCCATTACCTCTTTATTAACATTTATTTATACAGGCCGAAATCATGAAGGGAAAATAAAGCCTTTTGTCATGGTTAGGGAAGCAATGGCACAGGTTTTGTTTATTTACATTCAGTAATGGTGAAAGAAGTGATGCTGCTGCTTCTTAGAGAGGCAAAATGGCTAACTGTGAAACTCGTCATTAAGCTTGATAATTCTTTTCACAAAGAATGGGCAAAGAAAAGAAAAAGATCCATCCATCCATCCATTATGTGAACCCGCTTATCCTGAACAGGGTCGCAGGAGGGCTGGAGCCTATCCCAGCATACATTGGCCAGCATACATTGGGCAAAAGGCAGGAATACACCCTGGACGAATGGTGTGTGTGCCCTGCGATGGACTGACGCCCTGTCAGTCCATCGCAGGGCACACACACCATTCATTCACACACTCATACCGACGGGCAATTTAGACTCTCCAATCAGCCGAACCTGCATGTCTTTGGACTTTGGGAGGAAACCGGAGTACCCGGAGGAAACCCACGCAGACAGAGGGAGAACATGCAAACTCCGCACAGAGAGGCCCCGGTCAACAGGGATTCAAACCCAGGACCTCCTTGCTGTGAGGTGGCAGTGCTTCCCACTGCACCATCCGTGCCACCCAACATGAAATCAACATTTTTTTATTTATTTTTTTACATAAGATATAGTGGAAAAAAACTGAAATAAGCGGTCCCACAGCTTCATAGCAAAGGAAATGGAGATATTGTTAGATGTGGTGCTGAATAAAGAAATATTATTTTCCAGTTTTAAGACTACGGTGTCCAAAAAAAACAAGAAAGAACTCGGATTAAACATCGCTCCAGCACACAGAGAGAGTGGAAAATCGTCAGTTTATGAATATCATTTAAAAGGCAATTAGGCAACATGCATCCTTCGTTATTTGCATGAAAACAGTGCCATTAAAGTGGTATTTTAGTCATATTATTAGCCAACTACAACTGTAGAATTATTAGTGTACATATTGCTTGACAGATTGAGATGTAACTAAGAGCAACAGCTGATTTCAGAGGCTTGCGGTCGTAACAGTGGTGGCCACAAGCTGAGTGAGCTGACAACATCGCTAAGGTACAGTGAAGAGCGGTCCAGAAGAGCCTCACGAAAGTACAATGTACAGAAGGTATACTTAGCTAAGAACATTTCGGGAAACAGCCTGAAACGTTCAGGTAGAGCTTAAGGTACAAGTTATGAATGACGTAGCGTTAAGAAGGCTTCGGGAAACGCACCCCTAACCATTCTCCAGTGACCTCTCTCATTAAGAAGGCATTTTTGCCCATAGAACTTCTACTCACTGAATGTTTTTGGGTTTTTTGCACCATTCTCTGTAAACTCTAGAGACTGATGTGCGTGAAAAGGCCAGGAGAACAGCAGTTTTTAAAATACTCAAACCATTCCGTGTGTCATCAACAAAGGTCAAAGTCAAATTTCTTCCCAAATCAGATGTTTGGTCTGAATAACTGGGCCCGATGTTACGTCATAGGGCCACTGGGTGCCACAGCAGATACAAGTCTCCACCCCTCTGATGCGCTGCTACAAGGTTGGGGAATCTGCTGCATGTGGTGCCTATGTCTAGACCTCTGAGACTGGTGTGGGGTGTCGCCTCACAGAATGTCTGTCTTTCTCAGCTGCTGGAAGCTGAGTCCTCTGGCCTGTGCTACCTGTATTGGCAACAGTTGTATACTTGTAATTAAATACATAGGCTGTAGTTTAGAAAGCATTTGTTATGGGCATGTGGAGAGTTAAATATACCAAATGTTCTGTAATAAATGTCAAATAAGCTTTGCCCTAGTAGGGATACATCCTTTATAAAAAGGATGAATTCCCTGATTATATCATTTATCCTATAGGATAAATAAAATGATTTAGGCATAGGCCAAATGTATAATGTTTACATGTTTATGGGTCATTCTACTCCCCCCACAGTTTCAAACTTCTCAGTTCCTCACTACCCCCCTCACAGCTTCCCACTGCTCCCTTTGTGCGTCTTGTCTCTCCTTCCCCAATTGTTTGTCACCTGTGGTGTTTCTTCTTGTAAGAGCAGTGAACCTGCACTCCCAATGATTTATCTTGAGAGAGTGTATGATTTGTTTTGTTTTGATGTATTGTTTTTGATCAATTATTTAATTTGATTACAGATTTCTGCAGACATTCACCCTGCATAAATTTTTATATTTTGAAGCAAATAGCTGCATTACACATCTTGTATTTGGTATATGTTAGTTTTAACCTTCCCAGCATTCTGTTCTGCATGCAATATACTGCAATATAGTAGTATGCATGGCTACAGGCACAGCTTGATAATTTAGTTTCTGAATTCTTCGGCAGACGTGCCGTCCAAAACTTATAGGATAATTAATTATCCTAAATTTTCAACAAGTTTGTTAAACCAGATGATCACTGGTCTCAAACATATCATTAATAGTTAACAAAAAATATATTCACGGCTGTTAGATCTGAAGCGCAGGCGCTCCTTTCTATCAGCCGTTCACTTGTCAATCGGACCCATACCATCGAGCGTGTCTTAGCCTGCAGAACATATGCCGAGGGTTGGTTTGCTGCTGCCAAGCAAGAGATTCTGGACTTTTGTCTGAACAAGAACCCTAGTCATGTCGTAAGGGAGTTCATTGAAGCCTTAGACTGGCATAGGTGGATTTTGTCAGAGCAAAGGGAAAATATTCATTATCCACCTCTTTAATGTATGTATGTATTGTTTGTATGTTTATTTTAAGTAGTTGTACTGTGTTTATTGGAGTTTTGGTTTCTTTTCCTTTGATTCACCTAAAACAGGTCTATCTAAATTTCCACTACCATACGCTCAACCTGCATAGTAGTGAAGAATCAGGTATTTAAATTGGTGCATATCTCTATAAGGGACACGGAAACCATATTCACCACTCGCACTGGTTGTCATGTAACATCTTGCCATGATTTATGTGTAACAATATTTTCCCACATTTGTACCAAATGTATTAGTGTTCAGTTTTTGTATGGCCACGCTGAGATCATCCAGGTGTCTCACCCACAGTAGTACGTCATCAGCGAGATGAGCTCCTTCACGCATGAAGGTCTGACCTGTCCAGCGAGTCACTTGATCGACTGGAAGTGATTGAGGACTTCGCAATGGACCCGGTGCAACAGGTCGTCCAGGGCTAGCTCATCTACCAGCTCTGCCCAGGATGCCTACACATGGTGGGACTGGTGGGACTGGGTGTTCTGAGGGTCCGTCATCATCCACTCCCTAAAATCCTCTACCCCTTCTGCTTCGGTGATCAGCCCCCTGCAGGTGCCAACACTGTCGGGATTGAGACCCCAAGCATCCGCAGGGAATTACATGTACAGCCACGACTTTCACAGTGACCTCTTGGAACTGTGTTGTTTGTCCCACGGGGCCAAGGGGGGAATCTCTAAGCCAGTAATAATTAACATTTGGTTTCATGCACTGGTCAGCTCGCTGACTTCCCCCTCCCGGAGCATATATTGTTAGCCCCCACCTTTTGGCACCCATGCCTGTGGGGGAGAACTAGAAAAGTGCTCCTGGAGGAGTTTTCCTGGGCCCCCTGGGGAGCCCCCCTTCTCTCACATTCCTTACAGGTTGAGCACAGGAATACTGGAGATGGCATAAAGATGTTTCATGATGATCCCAGGTCAGAATATAGTAATGTTTGGTGTTATTCTGATTGGTTCAGTGCGACTGGTGTAACAGTCTGCCTTTGATATCATAACCATCCAGGAGCCGGGGGGAAACTGGGAAAAAGCTGTCTCTGTAGAAGCCATTTGTTTTAGCTCCCTGACCAAGGTCTCACTGGTGGGACTTTGGCTGTAAATTACAGATGGGTGACCCATTCTTAGGGTCAAGAACTAAGGCCTGGATTTTGGAGATAAGGAGAAGAAATCAAGCAATCTGGGGTTTTGTCTCCTTTCCTTTAATTCACCCAAATCAGGTTTACCCAAAAGGTATATTACCATGAGAGGCACAACTACATACTTACAGCATAATTCAGTTATCATGAAAACTCCCAACTACATTCATAGATATAATATCTTGCAACATTTCCCCCCCCAACCATCCGAAATCTGATCCGCTCCTTACATAACACACCTCAACCCACAGTCAGCCCTACGACACTGGGTATCCAAAGGCAAAGTGGGACTCAGGAAGGGCTGCCATTTGTGAGGAACCTGAGAGCTGGGGCTTCTGGTATGTGTCAAAGGAACAGAGGACAATACTGTTTGGACTAGCTTTGGGGAGGTTCGGGCCATCGGCGCCGAAGGAAATAAGGGGAAGATGAATGGTGGCTGTATGAAGTGATTTAACGGCAGTTGGGTCACAGGGGTTTCCCTGACCAAATAATGGGAAAAGAATCCTTCAGGGCATTTGTGCCCCCCTCTGCGTGACCCCACAACTGGTCACTTCCAAGGGGAAAGACTCCAGACAATGCCACAGTGCCCTCATTTGGGCACTGCTGTCATTACACCGTTGGCTGCTCACCTGGATTAAATATTCAAAACTGCTGTTGAGATAGTAAATAGACCTGGTAAAACCTTGAAAACATTGCCCATGTGATCCTTGTATTATTGCATTATGTCTTATGTAATGGTAACAGGAATTGCATGTAAAATGGAGAATCAGGAGGGAAGTTTCATGGTAACTGCAACATAATAAAACATGAGGGTAATCTGTTTGGTATGGATGTGATCCGCTAAAATCAAGGAATTGGTTGAGATACATTTCATACCAAATGGAGTTTAATAAACCATCGTTTCAGTCACTCCTGTGTGGAAAACCTGCATGTCCTCTCTTGGTAATCATCTAATTTTCCGAACTTAACAACCCCCAAGGGTGGGGGTCTAAATTCCAGATTTGACCACCCCTCCAGGTTCATTTATGGCACTGCCGCCTGGTTCAAACATGATTTGGCATAAAAGCAAGGGAGACAGACCAATCTGGAAAGATCACATTCAACTTCCCACACAACATGTCTTGTGTATGTAAGTATCAGGAAGATGGCATTCGACTTCCCACACGGCATCTGTGTTTGTGTGTAGCCAAAGCAGGCTAGGTATGATTATTTACTCTATCTCTATTCTTAATTTGTGTATTTTGTAATTGACTACTGGTATTCAAAAGTAAATAACCTACCTGTCTGCGAATAAACTATTTAGTTTGTAACTTGCGTGATCTCCATGACTCTAATTCATCTTGTACCTTTTCAGCCTAAATTACAACTGAATACTCAGGGGGAAATGGTGGCCAAAGACCGACCGATCGGCGGGGCGGTACACCTGTGGTAGTTCTAAGCTGTGTGGCCAGAAATTTCTGTCCCTTAAGGGTCGGGGGACGCACGGCTCTTGTAATCTGGTGCGAAGGGAACCCATGGGCGTTACGGCGCTGGTTCCTGCCAAATTAGCTCTAAGGAGCCCAGTTAATGCTACGCCGACCTGGGCTCGCAACTATCATGGCAGGTTTGCATGTATTGCGTTGACTGGACCCTCAGCCTCTGAGTTCTCCACCGAACTGAGATTTCAGCAGTAATGCTAATCCCGGGAGCATATATTGAGTAATGGTGGCGCAGGTACAAGTCGAATGTAATCACTCCCGAGGTCCGCGTAAGTTGCAAACCCAAATTTCTAAATTATATTTTAAATGGAGTCAGATAAACGAGTAAAACTATAGTAACCACTAAGCGTACAATACGGCCCCGTTTGAGAACGGAGAATATTAAGAATTGTACTGATCCGTTTCTGGCCAGCTATAAGCGGGATATGGGGCAGGTCAATCCATATCCGACCCATGGCAACGGACCCAGTATATTCTTAAACATAATTGTGCTCTGTTCTTGTACGGAGGATAATAATTAACCCAACTAATGTTCTCCCAGCAACGCCAAAAGGACAAGCACGCAAAACCCCCTTCGGCCCCCGCTAAATTCCGTCATTGGGTTAGCTGTGGGGTTTTACAGTGCTTTTCAGAGACAAAATAAATAGACATTCTCTGGGCCACCAGAATGCCTGTCTTCGATGTATAAAGTTGAGCAAAATAAATGCAAACTGCAGAGTTACAGACTCACTGGACAACTAAACAGGGTATGAACCCATTTACCAAGATCTTTAATATGAATGCCTTCTTATTCTATTCGGACAGATTGTGCACTAAATGAAAACAAGTCACATCTCTCATTGATAACAACGTGACAGACACTTCTACCTCTGTAGTTGCATATTGGGCACATAGAAAGTTTATTATAAAAAGTTGGGCTAGTTGGGTGAGTTTTTGGATAATTTTCAGCATTTAAGCTTTTGGTTTGGGGTGTGTTTGGGGTGCGTTTCCTGATAACGGTGTCTCTTAGCGCTTGACGAAAACTCTCTAAGGTATACCTTACTAAAGTTGTTTACTTCTCTACGTGTGTTCCCCAAACTATCACTTGGGCTGTTGCTTAAGGGATAGCTTCCACGTGCAACGTTGTTAGGCCCATCGACTTGCTCTAATATCGATTATGCACTCCATGCAGTGACTGTTTGACTGCGTTATGAGAGAAAGTACTGTTATTTTTTAATAAAACATAGCAGGAATACTTTAAAATATTACATTCATCATGACTTGTGGGAACGTATTAATATAATTAAAATCGTACAAACTAAATTATCCAACTGTATATATAATTTTTCGCCAAATTATATATACAGTTAGTGATACGGTTTCTGGCTACGCCATCTAGCAAAACGCCTTCTTTGGCATGTCATGTTTTATTTAAATTTTTTTAATATCTTTGTCATAGTACCATAAATGACTTTGCAATCAGGGTTGATTTAGCAGAAGCACCATCACATCACTGGCGTCATTCACAATTTTCTATGATTAGCTGATGTTTTCAGTAAAAGCGCACCAACAAGCAAAACGCACCAACACAAAATCAACGTTATTTATATATATATATATATTTTTTTTTTACATAAGGTATGGTGGAAAAAAACGGAAATAAGCAGCTTCATAGCAAAGGAAATGGAGATAATGTTACACGTAGCGCTGAATAAAGAAACATTATTTTCCAGTTTTAAGACTACGGTGTCCAAAAAAAACAAGAAAGGACTATGGTTTAACATCGCTCCAGCACGCAGAGAGAGTGGGAAATCGTCAGTTTATGAATATCATTTAAAAGTCAATTAGGCAACATGCATCCTTCATAATTTACAATTTTATTATTTGCATGTAAACAGTGACATTAAAGTGGTATTTTAGTAATATTATTAGCAAACTACAACTGTAGAATTATTAGTGTACATATTGCTGAACAGATTGAGATGTAACTAAGAGCAACAGCTGATTTCAGAGGATTGCGGTCGTAACAGTGGTGGCCACAAGCAGAGTGAGCTGACAACATCGCTAAGGTATAGCTAAGAGCGGTCCAAACCAACCTCACGTATGTACGACGTACAGAAGGTATACTTAGCTAAGAACATTTTGGGAAACACGCTAAAGTGTTAAGGTAGAGCTTAAGGTACAATTTATGAATGACGTAGCGTTAAGAAGGCTTGGGGAGACGCACCCCTAACCATTCTCCTCTGACTTCTTTCATTAAGAAGGCATTTTTGCCCAAAGAACTTCTACTCACTGAAGGTTTTTGGTTTTTTTGCACCATTCTCTGCAAACTCTAGAGACTGTTGTGTGTGAAAATGCCAGGAGAACAGCAGTTTTTAAAATACTCAAACCATTCCCTCTGTCACCAACAAAGCTCAAAGTCAAATTTCTTCCCAATTCAGATGTTTGGTCTGAATAGCAACTGAACCTCCTAGCCATTTCTGCATGCTTGAATGAAGTGAGTTGCTGCTATATGATTGGCTGACTAGATATTTGCATGAACAAGCCGGTGTACAGGTGTAACTAATTAAGTGGTCACTAAGTGTATATGACAGTGTAAGACACTAGTTTAACATGTAGATAAGAGCATCCATTATGCTGCAGTTGGTTTAAAAGCCACATTTTTTCATTACTGCAGCTGGGTTACTTTTGAATAAAGTATCTGCACAATCTTGGTCCTAAGTTCCTTGGTCTGTAGAGCATATATGATGGGGTTCATATTGGCGGGAATGATGAGAAAGAGAAGTGCCGCCAATGTCCGGTAGCCGTTGTGAATCGGGAGACGATGCGAAATCATGACGAGAAATCCGGACCAGAGCATGATCAGATAGAGGACCAGATGGGAGGCGCAGGTCTGCACGGCCTTTCTGTTGAGCTCCTTGTTCTTTTTGGAGACACAGCTGATCAGGATCCTGAAATATGTGAAGGCCACGCTGGTAATGGACAATCCATTGATTATGGTAATGGAGGTGAGCCCGGTGATGTTGTTGATGCTTAAGTCCTGGCAGGAGAGCTTGTACAGAGATGAAATGTCGCAGAAGGCATTCAGAATAATGGAACGGCAGCGTGTTAGCCGTACTGCGAGGCCCAGTGTGATGGAGTTCAGGATGATCGATGTGCTCCATGCAGACACAGTCAGCTTAGCCACCATGGTGGGGCTCATGATGGAGGTGTACCTCAGAGGGTGGCATATGGCCACATACCTGTCAAAGGCCATGATCATCATCACCGTGTGGCAGGACATGCCATAAGTTTGGCTGAAGAAGGCCTGGGAGACACACCAGGAGTAGCTGATGGATGGGATGGTGGAGACGATGTCCAACATCATTCGAGGCAGAACCACCGTGTTTCCCAGGACGTCATTGAAGGACAGGCTGAAGAACAGCAAGTACATTGGCTGCTGCAGGCTCCTTTCCATTAAAATAAGCAGCATGACCCCTATGTTGGTGGTCAGGATGATCAGGTAGGGGACCAACAGCAGGGCAAACGCTGGGTAAATGAAACGATGGGGAATGTCGATGCCCTGAATCAACAGGATGGGACTGTTGTAGGTTATGTTCATCCCAGATTTCCTGGGAAATTCTGTCAGACTGAGAAAAGCAGAATATTATGCAGTGCCTAACTTCTTGAACATGGCTCCATACACCAGAACATGACAAATAATAAAACCATGAATATGAGGTTAAAGTTCAAACAGATTTAATATGAACTATGGGCCAATTTTGCAGACTCCAATGAAGCCTAGTCCAACATGAAATTCTATTTTCAAGACACAACTCATATTCTAAGTCCTAGAAGTCCGTCAGGTTGACTTTCACATTTCCTTAATTAAGTTCAGAAAGCTGCTTGACTGGGTGCCTGAGAGCCTGTGTCCCAGAGCAGACCCTGAAAACAGACCAAAAACTGATGTGAAAACAAATATATATATATCAGAGAAATCCCATTATTATAACTGGAATAACTCATTTTTATTTCAAAGGTCTGCAAGAATCATCTGTACTGTTCCCATTGCTCACACAATATCATCTAGTTTGAATCGCAGTAACTGAACCATTCTATGACTGTACTTGTAAATGTAAAGGTGTAAATACCTGTCTTAGGTTTCAGGTGAGCAGTCCTCTCTTCTTGACGGGTTCTCAGGTTTTATCCTGCCCTTTAGGGACCCTCCCCTCTCTGTCCTGTCACTCATTTAGGCAGGAGAGGACCGCCCCCACACTCAGTGATGATGTAATGAATTGAAACACGGGTGATGCTGCTTCTGACATATTACTGCAGTGTAACATGCAGCCTAGGGAATCAGAGGCACAGGTTCAGCCTCCCTATGAGATACATTATTACTGCAGCAGTGTGGCATTTCTGTTCTTGGCCTGGATCCAATCAACATTTGTTATTCCCAGTTTCTCCCTGTGAGGGAGCGGGGGCGAGAGACCAAGAGCAACCAGGACGGGATCACAAAGTTACAAATGAGAAGTTGAATAACCACTGATATAATCTTGGAAACCCTCACGAATGTGTGGGGCCACTAGAGGAGAGGGAAAAACATAAAACGGGAAAGAAACTCCCTGGTGAAATGCCAACTGAAACAAAACTGCAAAGTCTCTAGAACAGGGTATGTGCAGACTAGCACGGATTGCCCAAGGAAACGGGCGAGTCTCACGTGAAAAAAAAAACTGAAAAAACACAACCAAAACTCCCCGCTGTTTCGCCAACAGAAAATTTACCTCAGAAATAATGTTGGTCAGGGAAAAACGAGATTCCTCAATGGAAGAGTTTCGATAAAGCTAAACCCCAAGAGGTGAACTCTGCCGCTAGCTCTTCTAAACAGAAGATGACTTAAGAAACTAAAATAGAGAAGGTCCAGGGGAACACCCCAACCAAAGTAGAACTACTAGTGCCTATGCTTCTAATTAATTCTAAAGAGGTAACGTAATGCCTTTCAAGACTAAAAGCAATTCAGTTCTCCAACCACATCTTTACCTCTTTACTCAATGTATGTGTCAGAATGAAACACCAAAGCCCAGAGCAGTGCCAGGAAGAGACTTAAATAGCTCTCCACGCAGCTGACCACAATCTGCAGTGATTATACCCGCATTCTGCATACGGAAGGTAACGTCTCATGCTGACCGTGGCCGGCACGCCCTCTCATGGTCTAGAGAGATGGAAATCCCGGGTTTTACATGTAGGCTGGGGAAAGCATGTGTTGTGTCCTGTTCTGGCATTAAGTGATGCCTAGGTGGCGCGAGAGAACATGTATGAGATTTAAAGAATGAGAATGCTTGGTGGGATTCGGATAAAGTTGAATGCATACTAATGGCGCCTGCTTTCTGACTGAACTTTCTACACGGTAAAATACCACATTTTGGCGACGAGGATGTCGGTTTCAGTACCTTTACCCACACGTTTCATGCCTTGTCCAGGTGAACCGTCCATTCCTTTCCCTACTTGGTTAAAAATGTTTGAAAATTACATGCTAGTTATCGATGCTACCAGACAGCTGGCCCGAGTTAAGAAACCGTGCTGTTCTTCTCCATGCGCTTGGCACTGAGGGACAAAGACTGTTTTATGCTTTACCAAATACAGGTACTACCTACATGTCTGCTGTTGAGGGTCTGAAAAAACACTTCGTTCCAAAAGTTAATGTGATTGTTGAACGTCACAAATTTCGCCAGAGAGCGCAGAGACCTGACGAGTCTATTAATCAGTTTCTTGCAGTTTCTCGCATATTCGAGATAGACTTTTGCTAGAATCTGACCTGACCCTGGCTAAAGCTATTACACTAGCTTTGCAGATCGAAGCTGGACAACGGAATGCTGACCTTCTTTCTGACGCTACTTCCACTGCTGCTGCACCCATGAGGCAATTCACAAACAGCCGAAAATCGCCGCCCATGGGAAAAGAGGAAACCTGCTTCAACGACTGCAGATTCCGCGGTCCAATCTACCGGTAGTTCCTGCTACTGTTGCGGATCCACCAGCCACTTAGCTAACAAGCCTTCATGCCCAGCGGTTAAAGTAACCTGCAACTCATGCGGTAAAGTCGGACATTTTTCCAAAGTTTGTAAATCTGCCCACAAGGAGGTACGTGAGGTAGTGATAGATGAACTGACTGTGCTTTACATGACTGATGCTGCACAGGATGAAATCCTCTGTACTGTTCAAGTTAAAGCTAATGAACATTTTCATGATATTGAGCTAATAGTGGACACAGGTTCTTCTGTTTCTATTATTCCAGAGAGCACTTACCAGACTCTCTTCCCTACATGTGTTCTTGCTGAACCTACAGTGAATCTGCTCACTTATTCAAGAGAGATAATACCTGTAAAAGGGTGTATGCATGCCACAGTACGTCATGGTGGGTTTTCTACTACAGGCCCGTTCACAGTGGTTAAGTCAGGCACTGCTCTGCTAGGGCTAGATTTATTTGTGGCATTGCACATGCTTATTGAGGGCAATAAAGTAATTAACTCCACAGGCCCAAATCCACAGGCTGCATCAGAGGCCCAGGTGCAGGAGATTGGATAAAGTGCATAAAGTACAACTTAAACCAGATGCTGTGCCAGTACAACAGAAACTGCGGAGGCTTCCACTCTCGGTGAGGCAGGCTGTGAGAGATGAGCTCCAAGACCTACAGGAAAAGGGCATTATAGAATGTATCGACGCATCACCATGGGTCTCCCCCATTGTAGTGACCCAGAGAAAGGAGGGTGGAAAGCCTTGCATGTGTGTTGACTTAAGGGAGCCAAATAAGGCAATTGTCAGTGATTGTCATCCTTTACCTCATATGGATGAGCTGTTCGTTGAACTGCGAGGAGCCACAGTCTTCACTACCATTGACTTAGCCTCTGCTTACCACCAGCTCTTACTACACCCAGACCAGTGGTCTCCAACCCTGGTCCTGGAGAGCTACTGGGTCTGCTGGTTTTCGTTCTTACCCTGCAATTAACTGTAATCAACTGCTCTAATTTAATTAATTAACTCACCTCACCTGGTTACCTGGGTCTCAACAGGTGCTGATTTTAAGGTGAAAACAAAAACCAGCAGACCCAGTAGCTCAACAGGACCAGGGTTGGAGACCCCTGACCCAGACAGTCATGACATAACTGCATTCATAACACACAAAGGCCTTTTCCGTTTTCGCCGGGTTCCATTTGAACTCGCATCCGCTCCATCTGCTTTTCAAAACATGATGAACATGCACAAGTGTAAGTTTAACCAGACCTCTCTCAGTTTTCTAGGCCACACTGTATACAAAGAAGGACTTCACCCTGACCGAGATCGGGTCAGAGCAGTGGCCGACGCCCCTTTCCCAAAGAACACATTCTCCCTGCGATCCTTCTTGGGCCTTGCATCATGGTACAGTAAGTTTATTCCTGACTTCTCTACCGTTGTTGAACCGCTACGGTTCAAATGGACAGCTGAAGCTGAGTCCAGTTTCTCTGATATTAAGAGACTGATATTGGAGAGGCCTGCCTTGGCTCTATATGATCCTTTGTTACCTACTTATGTGACTACTGATGCCTCCGACTATGGACTGGGGGGTGTATTCACACAACTTCATCCAGATAACACAGAGAGGATTATAGCGTTTGCATCCAGGACACTTTCACCTGCTGGAAGAAAGTATTCAACTGTCAAACGTGAGGCATTGGCATGTGTTTGGGCAGTAGAACGGTGGAGAGCATATCTTTGGGGACACCACTTTGTGCTGCGTACTGACCACCAAGCACTTGCAACCCTGCTCACGTCCAAAGGGACTGGCCACGCTGGACTACGACGTGCAAGATGGTCAGCGAAACTGCTTCGTTTTACTTATGATGTTGCTTACCGTCCAGGGAAACAAAATGTGACAGCTGACTGCCTGTCCAGGCTTCCCCTGCCTACTACAGCTGATGCAGACGAGGAACCAGACATGGTGGCTACGGTCTTTCGACAATCCCTACAGGCCACCACTGCCTGTGAGTCCTGTCCGGAATTAACACAACTGCGACACCAGATACAGAAGGGCTGGCCGAAAAGCCGAAAGAATGTGTCAGATGAACTTGCTTTAATCTACGTGATGAACTAGCTGTAGACAATTCACTTATCATGAGAGGTCCTGATCAAAGACTGTGTGAGCTATATTGGTGGCCACAAATGGACAAATATGTACAGAATATGATTGATGATGACAAAACAGCAGTGACTGCACCCGCACCACTTACACCTGTGGAACTGCCAGATGGACCCTGGGAAAAAGTGGCCATTGATATAACAGGTCCCTTTGAGTGTGCCAGGTGGGACTGCCGTTATGCCATCACTCTTACAGACTACTACAGTCAATGGCCAGAAGTGGCGTTTGTCTCTAATGCCACAACTGATGCGGTTATTAGCTTCTTAGCGACAGTATTCAGCCATGAAGGCAATCCTTCTTACCTGGTCTCTGACAATGGATGTCACACATAAGTCACATGCACAAAGCATGTTTGCATATGCTCTCTCTCTCACCCTGGGGTTTTTGAATGGTTAAGTTGGCAGTTTGCCAAGTTATTTCCAAAATCCCATTACCTCTTTATTAACATTTGTTTATACAGGCGTAAATCAATAGGGGACAATAAAGCCTTTTGTCGTGGATAGGGAAGCAGTGGCCCTGGTTGTGTTTATTTACATTGGCCATCTTTCAAGAGAGGGCCATTCAGTAATGGTGAAAGAAGTGATGCTGCTGTGTCTTCGAGAGGCAAAATGGCTAACTGTGAAACTCGTCACTAAGCTTGAGAATTTCTTTCACAAAGAATGGGCAAAAAAAGAAAATTCTTGGAGTATCAGCTTTAATAAAATGATAGGGATTAATACGATTCTGTCATATGTCATCAGAGGTATGCGTGTATGTGTGTCATTTATCAAATTATATATACATATAGTAAAGAACAGTCCAAGAAATACAAATGTTACAGATTCACTGGTCAACTGACACGAAAGACAGTAAAGAATGCAGTAAACTGGGAGGGTGTTTTCTGGTAACAGATGGGGCAAGCAGAGACAACACAAATTGACATTCTGTGGGCCACCAGAATGCCTGTCTTAGATGTATAAAGTTGAGCAAAATAAATGCAAACTCCAGAGTAACAGACTCACTGGACTACTAAACAGGGTATGAACCCATTTACCAAGATCTTTAATATGAATGGCTTCTCTTTGGACAGTTTGTGCACTAAATGAAAACAAGTCACATCTCTCATTGATAACAACAGGACAGACAGTCCTACCTCTGTAATTGCATATTGGGCACATATAAAGTTTATTATATAAAGTTTGGCAAGTTGGGTGAGTTTTTGGAAATTTTTCAGCATTTAAGCTTATTTTTTTTCTTCCAATTTGGTAGCCAATTGTACCCCATCTAATTCAATTAGAGCTAGTATTAGATACACAGAATTATGCTACTCCACATCAGCCGGCCAAACTTGGCTTTTGGCAGGACCGAGAATCGAGCCCCGGTCCCCGGTGTGCAACTGCAGCGAACTGCAACCGCAAGTCTGCTGCATCTTAGCCTGTTGCGCCACCGCAGCCCCATCAGTGATACATTTCTAATTGTATTAGTTTCCATATCTCCGAGGCAGTGACCACTTTGAGGTATCTGTTACTTATTTCTGCTGCTGTGTAGCCCATCCAATCAAAGGTTTAATGTGTTGTTTGTTCAGAGATGCTCTGCATACCACTGTTGTAATTCGTGGTTATTTGAGTTACAGTCAACTTCCTGTCAGCTTGAACCAGTCTGGGGTGCGTTTCCTGATAACGATGTCTCTTAGCGCTTGACGAAGACTCTCGAAGGTATACCTTACTAAGGTTGTTTACTTCTCTATGTGTGTTCCCCAAACTATCACTTAGGCTGTTGCTTAAGTGATAGCGTCTACGTGCAACGTTATTAGGCCCATAGACTTGCTCTAAGATCCATTATGCACTCCATGCAGCGACTGTTTGACTGCGTTATGAGAGAAAGTAGTTTTATTTTTTAATAAAACACTGCAGGAATACTTATTGCATTCATCATTTCTGGTGGGAACGTATTAATAGAATTTAAAATGTACAAACTAAATTATCCAACCGTATATATCATTTTCACCAAATTCGATATACGGTTAGTGAGGCGGTTTCTGGCTACGCCATCTACGGTGCATCCGGAAAGTATTCATACTGCTTCACTTTTCCCACATTTTGTTATGTTACAGCCTTATTCCGAAATGGAATAAATTCATTTTTTTCCTCAAAATTCTACACACAACACCCCATAATGACGACATGAAAGAAGTTTTTTTGAATTTTTTGCAAATTAATAAAAAATAAAAAACTATGTACCTAAGTATTCACAGCCTTTGCTCAATACTTTGTTGATGCACCTTTGGCAGCAATTACAGCCTCAAGTCTTTTTGAATATGATGCCACAAGCTTGGCACACCTATCTTTGGGCAGTTTCGCCCATTCCTCTTTGCAGCACCTCTCAAGCTCCATCAGGTTGGATGGGGAGCGTCGGTGCACAGCCATTTTCAGATCTCTCCAGAGATGTTCAATCGGATTCAAGTCTGGGCTCCGGCTGGGCCACTCAAGGACATTCAAAGAGTTGTCCTGAAGCCACTCCTTTGATATCTTGGCTGTGTGCTTAGGGTCGTTGTCCTGCTGAAAGATGAACCATCACCCCAGTCTGAGGTCAAGAGTGCTCTGGAGCAGGTTTTCATCCAGGATGTCTCTGTACATTGCTGCATTCATCTTTCCCTCAATCCTGACTAGTCTCCCAGTTCCTGCCACTGAAAAACATCCCCACAGCATGATGCTGCCACCACCATGCTTCACTGTAGGGATGGTATTGGCCAGGTGATGAGCGGTGCCTGGTTTCCTCCAAACATGACGCCTGGCATTCACGCCAAAGAGTTCAATCTTTGTCTCATCAGACCAGAGAATTTTGTTTCTCATGGTCTGAGAGTCCTTCAGGTGCCTCCAGGCCATATGCCTTTTACTAAGGAGTGGCTTCTGTCTGGCCACTCCACCATACACTCTTCCTTCTGGAAGGTTCTCCTCTCTCCACAGAGGAACCATCAGGGTCTTGGTCACCTCCCTGACTAAGGCCCTTCCTCCCCGATTGCTCAGTTTAGACGGGCGGCCAGCTCTAGGAAGAGTCCTGGTGGTTCCGAACTTCTTCCATTTACGGATGATGGAGGCCACTGCGCTCATTGGGACCTTCAAAGCAGCAGCAATTTTTCTGTACCCTTCCCCAGATTTGTGCTCTCGGAGGTCTACAGACAATTCCTTTGACTTCATGCTTGGTTTGTGCTCTGACATGCACTGTCAACTATGGGACCTTATATAGACAGGTGTGTGCCTTTCCAAATCATGTCCAATCAACTGAATTTACCACAGGTGGACTCCAATTAAGCTGTAGAAACATCTCAAGGTTGATCAGTGGAAACAGGAAATTTCTTAGTTTTTTATTTTGAATACATTTCTAAAAAACTTCTTTCATGTTGTCATTATAGGGTGTTGTGTGTAGAAAAGAAATACATTTATTCCATTTTGGAATAAGGCTGTAACATAAGAAAATGTGGGAAAAGTGAAGTGCTGTGAATACTTTCCGGATACACTGTAGCTATACGCCTTCTTTGGCATGTCGTGTTTTATTTACATTATTTTAATATCTTTGTCATAGTGCCTTAAATGACTTTGCAATCAGGGTTGATTTGGCAGAAGCACCATCACATTACTGGTGTAATTCACTATTTTCTATGATTAGCTGACGTTTTCAGTAAAAGCGCACCAATAAGCAAAACGCACCAACACAAAATCAACATTTTATTTTTAATTTTTATTTTTTTACATAAGATATGACGGAAAAAAACTGAAATAAGCGGTCCCACAGCTTCATAGCAAAGGAAATGGACATAATGTTACACGTAGCGCTGAATAAAGAAACATTATTTTCCAGTTTTAAGACTACGGTGTCCAAAAAAACCAAGAAAGAACTATGGTTAAACATCGCTCCAGCACACAGAGAGAGTGGGAAATCGTCAGTTTATGAATATCATTTAAAAGGCAATTAGGCAACATGCATCCTTCGTAATTTACAATTTTATTATTTGCATGTAAACAGTGACATTAAAGTGGTATTTTAGTAATATTATTAGCCAACTACAACTGTAGAATTATTAGTGTACATATTGCTTAACCGATTGAGATCTAACTAAGAGCAACAGCTGATTTCAGAGGCTTGCGGTCGTAACAGTGGTGGCCACATGCAGAGTGAGCTGACAACATCACTAAGGTATAGCTAAGAGCGGTCCAGAACAACCTTAGGAACATACGACGTACAGAAGGTATACTTAGCTAAGAACATTTTGGGAAACGCGCTAAAGCGTTAAGGTAGAGCTTAAGGTACAACTTATGAATGACGTAGCATTAAGAAGGCTTCAGGAAACGCACCCCTAACCATTCTCCTCTGACTTCTCTCATTAAGAAGGCATTTTTGCCCATAGAACTTCTACTCACTGAATGTTTTTTTTTTTTGCACCATTCTCTGTCAACTCTAGAGACTGTTGTGTGTGAACATGCCAGGAGAACAGCAGTTTTTAAAATACTCAAACCATTCCATCTGTCACCAACAAAGGTCAAAGTCAAATTTCTTCCCAATTCAGATGTTTGATCTGAATAGCAACTGAACCTCATAGCCATTTCTGCATGTGTAGCATGGTTAGCTCAGCTAGTTCGCTAGTAAGCATGGTGAAGTGCAGTGAAAGCGAAGGCTGGAAGCAGGTTGTCACGCGACAACACTCCCTAATGACGTAACCCTCATATTCAAAAAGAACGTTGTTGCCCTTGGCTCAGGGCGAGTTCGTCTTTAGCTGACTGGTAATGCGTTCGTTCCACAAATATTTGGACAAGTGAGAGGCCGGGGTTCAAATCCCACCTCGGATTCAGGCAATTTCTCACCTGTTACACATGCTTGAATGAAGTGAGTTGCTGACTAGATATTTGCATGAACAAGCCGGTGTACAGGTGTAACGAATTAAGTGGTCACTAAGTGTATACGACAGTGTAAGACACTAGTTTAACATGTAGATAAGAGCATACATTATGCTGGAGTTGGTTTAAAAGCCACATTATTTCATTACTGCAGCGAGGTTACTTTTGAATGAAGTATCTGCACAATCTTGGTCCTTAGTTCCTTGGTCTGTATAGCATATAGGATGGGGTTCATGTTGGCGGGAATGATGAGAAAGAGAAGTCCCACCAACGTCCGGTAGCCGTTGTGAATCTGAAGACGATGCAAAATGATGAGGAGGTATCCGGAGCAGAGCATGATCAGATAGAGGACCAGATGGGAGGCGCAAGTCTGCATGGCCTTTCTGTTGAGCTCCTTGTTCTTTTTGGAGACACAGCTGATCAGGATCCTGAAATATGTGAAGGCCATGCTGGCGATGGACAATCCATTGATTATGATACTGCAGGTAAGCCCAGTGATATTGTTAATGGTTAAGTCCTGACAGGAGAGCTTGTACAGAGATGCAATGTCACAGAAGGCATTAAGAATAATGGAACGGCAGCGTGTTAGCCGTACTGCGAGGCCCAGTATAATGGAGATCAGAACGATCGATGTGCTCCATGCGGACACAGTCAGCTTAGCCACCATGGTGGGGCTCATGATGGAGGTGTACCTCAGAGGGTGGCATATGGCCACATACCTGTCAAAAGCCATGATCATCATCACCGTGTGGCAGGAAGCACTATAAGTTTGGCTGAAGAAGGCCTGGGAGACACACCAGGAGTAGCTGATGGACGGGTTGGTGGAGACGATGTCCAACATCATTCGAGGCAGAACCACCGTGCTTCCCAGGACGTCGTTGAATGACAGGCTGAAGAACAGCAGGTACATTGGCTGCTGAAGGCTCCTGTCCATCAAAATAAGCAGCATGACCCCTATGTTGGTGGTCAGGATGATCAGGTAGGTGACCAACAGCAGGGCAAATGCTGGGTAAATGAAACGATGGGGAATGTCGATGCCCTGAATCAACAGGATGGGACTGTTGTAGGTTATGTTCATCCCAGATTTCCTGGGAAATTCTGTCAGACTGAGAAAAGCAGAATATTATGCAGTGCCTAACTTCTTGAACACTTCCAGTTTCTGGTGTTTTGGCTCCATTCACTAGAACATGACAAATATAACCATGAATGTGAGGTTAAAGTTCAGACAGATTTAATATGAAATATGGGCCAATTTTGCAGACTCCAATAAAGCCTAGTCAGAGATGAAATTCTATTTTCAATACATAACTCAGATTCGAACTCCTGAAAGTCCGTCAGGTTGACTTTCACATTTCCTAAATTAAGTTCAGAAAGCTGCTTGACTGGGTGCCTGAGAGCCTCAGTGTCCCAGAGCAGACCCTGAAAACAGACCAAAAACTGACGCGTGATTAGATAAATATATATATATCAGAGAAATCCCATTATTATAACTGGAATAACTTATCTTTATTTCTAAGGTCTGCAAGAATCATCTGTATTGTTCCCAGTGCTCACACAATATCATCTAGTACAACTTTGCAGTAACTGAAGCATTCTATGACTGTACTTGTTAATGTAAAGGTGTAAATACCTGTCTCAGGTTTCAGGTGGGCAGTCCTCTCTTCTTGACGGGCTCTCAGGTTTTATCCTGCCCTTGAGGGACCCTCCCCTCTCTGTCCTGTCACTCATTTAGGCAGGAGAGGACCACCCCCAGACTCAGGGATGATGTAATGAATCGAAAAACGGGTGATGCTGCTTCTCACATATTACTGCAGTGTAACATGCAGCCTAGGGAATCAGAGCCACAGGTTCAGCCTCCCTGTGAGATACATTATTACTGCAGCAGTGTGGCATTTCTGTTCTTGGCTTGGGTCCAATCAACATTTGTTTTTCCCAGTTTCTCCATGTGAGGGAGCAGGGGCGGACGAAGAGCGACCAGGACGGGATCACAAAGTTAGAAATGAGAAGTTCGGTTGAACAGGGTAAATGCAGACTAGCACGGAATGCCCTCAGAAACAGGCAAGTCTCATGAAAAAATAACTGAAAAAAGGGGAACAAAACATTTTGGCAACAAAACATTGACCTGAGAGATAACATTGGTCAGGGAAAAACAAGATTCCTCAATGGAACGCCTCGCTCCAAAATAGGGAAGGTCCAGGGGAACCGCCCAACCAAAGACTAAAAGCAATACAGTCCTCCAACTACCTCTTTACCTCTTTACTTAGTGTACATGTCAGAATGAAACACCAAAGCCCAGAGCAATGCCAGGGGAAACCATGACACTCCCACTATTTCTCCAGGGCCTGCTCACAGTGGCGAAAGGAGCTGCTAGTAAAAGGGCCAAGCGAGCACCCGCCTGCATTGCTGTGCTTGGCCCCTGCTGGTCCTCTACTGTGAAGTGAAGGTTTTGCCATAGTTCAATCCAGCAAGCAATCCAGTCTCTTTGAATCTGAGCTGCCACTGGAGAGTGGCATGGCATGTACAGAGCCAGAACTACTGTCTTTGAAGGTACATCTATAAAGGATGAAGCGCAACCACCACTGCCAGCAGCTCCCATCTCCTCATGCAGTAATTGCATTCTTTACTGAGCTAGCAACTGAGGAAGGCAACCACCTTCTCCCCCTTTTCAATTAGCTGCAACAGGACTACGTCAAGGCCCAAGTTGCTTGCATCAGAGTTCAGGTGAAGGGTTTCCTAGAGTCCAACAGGTCGAGCATGGGGTGGGGGGGTGACAAGTGCAATATGTGTGTTCACTAGCAACATTTCTAATGTTAAACCAGCTGCAAAATATATTTAGCCATTCTTTTATAGCACTAGAATGTTACACTCCGATCGTGACATGGGCCAATTCTGACAGAACTGCTCAAAAACGGTTTTGCGTTCTGCTGTAACATGTTCTGTGTATGACAGCAAACATACGTCACATGCACAAAGCATGTATGCATATGCTCTCTCTCACTCTGGGGTTTTTGAATGGTTAAGTTGGCAGTTTGCCAAGTTATTTCCAAAATTCCATTACCTCTTCATTAACATTTATTTATACAGGCCTAAATCAATACGGGAAAATAAGGCCTTTTGTCATGGTTTGGGAAGCAGTTTATTTGGCCATTTTTCAAGAGAGAGCCATTCAGAAATGGTGAAAGAAGCTGCTTAATCGAGAGGCAAAATGGCTAACTGTGAAACTCGTCATTAAGCTTGATAATTCTTTCACAAAGAATGGGCAAAGAAAATAACATTCTTGGTCTATCAGCTTTAATAAAATGATAGGGAGCAATACAATTCTGTTATATGTCATCAGAGGTATGTGTGTATGTGTGTCATTTATCAAATTATATATACATACAGTAAAGAACAGTCCAAGAAATACAACTGTTACAGATTATCTGGTCAACTGACACAAAAGACAGTGAAGAAGGCAGTAAACTGGGAGGGTGCTTCCTGGTAACAGGTGGGGCAAGCAGAGACACAACAAATTGATATTCTGTTCAAAGGTGGGTCACCAGAATGCCTATCTTAGATGTATAAAGTAGAGCAAAAGAAATGTTGCTGACTGGACAACTAAACAAGGTATGAACCCATTTACGAAGATCTTTAATAGGAATGGCTTCTTGTTTGATAAGGACAGATTGTGCACTAAATGAAAAAAAGTCACATCTCTCATTGATAACAACAGGACAGACACTTCTACCTTTGTAACTGCATATTGGGCACATATAAAGTTTATTATATAAAGTTGGGCTAGTTGGGTGAGTTTCTGGATAATTTAGCATTTAAGCTTGTGGTTTGTATGATTATCAGTGTAACATTTCTATTTGTATTAGTTTCCATATCTCTGAGGCAGTGACCACTTTATTAGGTATCTGTTACTTATTTCTACTGCGGTGTAGCCCATCCAATCAAAGGTTTAATGTGTTGTTTGTTCAGAGATGCTCTGCATACCACTGTTGTAATTTGTGGTTATTTGAGTTACAGTCAACTTCCTGTCAGCTTGAACCAGTCTGGGGTGCGTTTCCTGATAACGGTGTCTCTTAGCGCTTGATGAAGACTCTCGAAGGTATACCTTACTAAGGTTGTTTACTTCTCTACGTGTCTTCCCCAAACTATCACTTAGGCTGTTGCTTAAGTGATAGCTTCTACGTGCAACATTATTAGGCCCATCGACTTGCTCTAGGATCGATTATGCACTTCATGCAGTGACTGTTTGACTGCGTTATGAGAGAAAGTAGTGTTATTTTTTCATAAAACACTGCCGGAATACTTTAAAATATTGCATTCATCAAGACTTGTGGGAACGTATTAATAGAATTAAAAACCTACGAACTAAATTATCCAACCGTATATATATAATTTGGTGAAATTAGTGATACGGTTTCTGGCTACACCATCTAGCAAAACGCCTTCTTTGGCATGTCATGTTTTATGTACATTATTTTTATATCTTTGTCATAGTACCTAAAATGACTTTGCCATCAGGCTTGATTTGGCAGAAGCACTATCACATTACTGGTGTAATTCACTATTTTCTATGATTAGCTGACTTTTTCAGTAAAAGCTCACCAACAAGCAAAACGCACCAACACAAAATCATCCATCCATCCATCCATTATCTGAACCCGCTTATCCCGTCACAGGGTTGCAGGGGGCGACCCACTGCACCATCCGTGCCGCCTTGGCATAAAGATGTTTCATGATAATCCCACGTCAGAATATAGTAATGTTTTGTGTTATTCTGATTGGTTCAGCGCAACTGGTATAATGGTCTAGTTTTTGTAAAAGTCTACCGTTGATATCATAACCGTCCAGGAGCCGAGGGGAAACTGGGCAAAAGCTGTCTCTGTAGGAGCCATTTGTGTTAACCCCCTGACCAAGGTCTGCTGGGGGTCTGGCTCTAAATTCCAGATGGTTGACCCATTTTTAGGGTCAAGAACTAAGGCCTGGATTTTGTAGACAAGGAGAAGAAACCAAGCAATCTGGGGTTTTGTCTCCTTTCCTTCAATTCACCCAAATCAGGTTTATCCAAAAGGTATATTACCATGAGAGGCACAAAACATATTTATCACATAATACGGTTGTCAGGAAAACTCTCAAATACATCTCTCTCCAGGTATCTCCAGTAAGCTCTCTGATTCAGACTTCCTTTGGGGGATTCAAACCATTGGCTCCCAAGACTGGGAGACTGAGATAAGGAGAAGATGGACTGTGGCTGTGGGGGTGTTCTGCGGGTGTTTTGGTTGAGGGGTCAGTAAGTCATGGGAAAAGAATGCGTCCATGACCCACCACCTGGACAGCTCCTATGGGAAAGGCTCAGGACACTCCCACAGTGCCCCCATTTGGGCACTTCTGTCATTACACCCTACACTTCTCCCCTGGGTTAGTGGTGGACTTTTTGTGACAACTACATTAGAATAAAACATAAGGATAATCTGTTTGGTACGGATGTGATCAAGGAATCGGATGAGATACATTTCATACCAAATGGAGTTTAATAAACCATAGTTTTCAGTAACTCAACTAAACCTACAGGTCCTCTATGGGAATCATCTAATTTTCCCAACTTAACAACCCCCAAGGGTGGGGGTCTAAATTCCAGATTTGACCACCCCTCCAGGTTAATTTATGGCACTGCCGCCTGGTTCAAACGTATGATTTGGCATAAAAGCAAGGGAGACAGACCAATCTGGGAAGACTGTAACCGGCTTCCCACACTATGCACGTTCCATATGTACGTTTTGTGTTTGTGTGTAGCCAAAGCAGGCTAGGTATGATTATTTACTCTATCTCTATTCTTAATTTGTGTATTTTGTAATTGACTATTGGTATTCTAAAGCTAATAACCAGCTGTCTGCGAAGAAGTTATTTTGTTTGTAACTTGCATGATCTCTATGACTCTAATTCATCTTGTACCTTTTCAGCCTAAATTACGGCTGAATACTCAGCGGGACAATATTGACCAAAGACCAACTGATCAGTGGCTTGGTACTTTAGTGGTGTCACCAAGCAGGGAAAGGCAGCCAAGTTCGGCCCATGAAAAGGATTGGTGGTGCATGGCTCTTGTAATTTGATGCGAAGGAAACCCATGTGCGTTTCTACGCCGGTTCCTGTCAAGTTAGCTCGAAGGAGCCCTCTAAATGCACGCCGACCTGGGCTCGCAACTATCATGTCAATATAGTGCATGTATTGTGTTGGCTAGACCCTCAGCCTCTGAGTTCTCTGCCGAACTGAGATTCAGCAATAATGCTAATCCCGGGAGCATATATTGAGTAATAGTGGCGCACGTTGAGTGTAATCACTCCCGAGGTTTGCATATGTTTCAAACCCAAATTTCCTAAATTATATCTTAAATGGAGTCAGATAACGAAGGTAAATGTATTGGCCATACTGTGGAGATTCTTGGTCAGCCCGGACCAGTAAAGAACGGAAGGCAGAGTGGTACTACTGTCTTTGTAATGTGGTTTATTCATTGGCTGATCTAGACTCTCTGCATAGCGGTCATTATTATTTAACCCGACTAATCTTCTTCCAGCATCACCAGAAGGACAAGCATGCAAATACCTTCGGCCCTCACTAAATTCCGTCATTGGGATAGCGTGGGGTTTTAGAACCTCCTAGCCATTTCTGCATGCTTGAATGTAGTGTAGGTGTAACTTAATAAGTGGTCACTAAGTGTATACGACAGTGTAAGACACTAGTTTAACATGTAGACAAGAGCATGCATTATGCTGCAGTTGGTTTAAAGACCACATTTTTTCATTACTGCAGCTGGGTTACTTTTGAATAAAGTATCTGCACAATCTTGGTCCTTAGTTCCTTGGTCTGTATAGCATATATGATGGGGTTCATGTTGGCGGGAATGATGAGAAACAGAAGTGCCGCCAACGTCCGGTAGCCATTGTGAATCTGAAGACGATGCGAAATGATGATGAGGTATCCAGACCAGAGCATGATCAGATAGAGGACCAGATGGGAGGCGCAAGTCTGCATGGCCTTTCTGTTGAGTTCCTTGTTCTTTTTGGAGACACAGCTGATCAGGATCCTGAAATATGTGAAGGCTATGCTGGCGATGGACAATCCATTGATTATGATACCGCAGGTGAGCCCAGTGATGTAGTTAATGCTTAAGTCCTGGCAGGAGAGCTTGAACAGAGATGCAATGTCGCAGAAGGCATTAAGAATAATGGAACGGCAGCGTGTTAGCCGTACTGCAAGGCCCAGTGGGATGGAGGTCACAGCGATCGATGTGCTCCATGCGGACACAGTCAGCTTAGCCACCATGGTGGGGCTCATGATAGAGGTGTACCTCAGAGGGTGGCATATGGCCACATACCTGTCAAAGGCCATGATCATCATCACCGTGTGGCAGGATATGCTGTAAGCCTGGCTGAAGAAGGCCTGGGAGAAACACCAGGAGTAGCTGATGGACGGGTTGGTGGAGACAATGTACAACATAATCCGAGGCAGAACCACCGTGTTTCCCAGGACGTCGTTGAAGGACAGGCTGAAGAACAGCAGGTACATTGGCTGCTGCAGGCTCCTGTCCATCAAAATAAGCAGCATGACCCCTATGTTGGTGGTCAGGATGATCAGGTAGGCGACCAACAGCAGGGCAAATGCTGGGTAAATGAAACGATGGGGAATGTCGATGCCCTGAATCAACAGGATGGGACTGTTGTAGGTTATGTTCATCCCAGAAATTCTGTCAGACTGAGAAAAGCAAAATATTATGCAGTGCCTAACTTCTTGAACATTAACAGTTTCTGGTGTTTTGGCTCCATACACCAGAACATGACAAATGAAGGTTAAAAATCAGACACATTTAATATGAAATATGGGCTAATTTTGCAGACTCCAATTAAGCCTAGTCCGAGATGAAATTCTATTTTCAATACACAACTCAGATTCTAACTCCTGAAAGTCCGCCAGGTTGACTTTCACATTTCCTTAATTAAGTTCAGAAAGCTGCTTGACTGGGTGCCTGAGAGCCTCAGTGTCCCAGAGCAGACCCTGAAAACAGATCAAAAACTGACGCGTGATTAGAGAAATATATATATCAGAGAAATCCCATTATTATAACTGGTATAACTTATCTTTATTTCTAAGGTCTGCAAGAATCATCTGTACTGTTCCCCATGCTCACACAATATCATCTAGTACAACTTGAATCGCAGTAACTGAAGAATTCTATGACTGTACTTGTAAATGTGAAGCTGTAAATACCTGTCTCAGGTTTCAGGTGGGCAGTCCTCTCTTCTTGA
The DNA here is from genome assembly GCF_963514075.1 of Conger conger. Lineage (NCBI taxonomy): Eukaryota > Metazoa > Chordata > Actinopteri > Anguilliformes > Congridae > Conger > Conger conger. The sequence continues at coordinate 60,781,024 of NC_083766.1, forward strand.
CGGGCTCTCAGGTTTTATCCTGCCCTTTAGGGACCCTCCCCTCTCTGTCCTGTCACTCATTTAGGCAGGAGAGGACCGCCCCCACACTCAGTGATGATGTTATGAATCGAAACACGGGTGATGCTGCTTCAGACATATTACTGCAGTGTAACATGCAGCCTAGGGAATCAGAGCCACAGGTGCAGCCACCCTAAGAGATACATTATTACTGCAGCAGTGTGGCATTTCTGTTCTTGGCCTGGATCCAATCAACATTTGTTATTCCCAGTTTCTCCCTGTGAGGGTGTCGAGGACCCGGCCCTAGGCCCCCCTGATGAGAGATTGACGGGGGATGGGTTAGAAAGGAATGCATTGTTAACCCCTCGCACACGCCATCGAGGTGGTAGTAAGAACGCCCGTAAGAAGAAAAATATGAGGTTCAGAGAATGAGCAGCCATACTTGTCAGTAGAGGAGTCTGAAGTCGGGAGACTTAGATTTAGGGTTTTAAGGAGCAAGGTTAAAGTTCTGACTGAGAATACCCCAACCCTACAGGGGAGGGGCACAATGCCTGGCTAAAGAAAAACAAAAATAAGGAAAACGGAAGGGATGTCAATACCGAAAGAAAATTAATGATTAATGGCGGATGATTTACACTCAGCTATTGGCTGGATGTCCTTTGTAGATCCCTTAAGGCGCCACAAAAAGGGGCACCTGAAGAGGGTGTTGAGATGGTGGCAGGCTTTAACGTCTGGCTTGCATGAAATAAAAGTTTGGAGGAAGTCAAGGAGAGATTATGAAACTGACACAGACACCAGTGGTTCATTAAAAACAACATAAGGGCTAGTGTTTTTCCACTCGTATATTAAGATGGTGGAAATTCCCAAACCAGAGGGGCCCATGAAATAAAATATTGGGGACAGTTCTTTTGAGGTATGAGAAAATGACAATTGGAAAAACAGAAATAATTAATATGGTCATTAAAAAACAGGTTATATAAGAGATAAATGTCTTCCCGCTTGACATAATGGGGGCATTTCTTATCAAAAAAGGTACACTTTTGTATGCAAAAAAGATATATAAGGAATAAGCTTTTAGACCTTAGAGCAGGATCTTAGAATTTTGCTTCAGAAGATATCTACGAGCTGTTGAAGAGAGAGCAACACAAGACAGCTGTATTCAAGCTGGAGTGGCGCGCTCCCTCTGCGCGCCACTCCAGGATATGGATATGGAGAGAGGAGTGACGTACGCGGTGTGGACTCATCTGAAGAAAGAGCCACGCAGAACAATTTTAACCAAGCTGGAGTGGTAATTATAATCTGTATTACTTGTAGAAGTAGGAAAAGTAACATATTATAAGTTTACTTTTATATATCTTTTATTTCTCATTAGAGTACTATATAAAGTAGAAAAATGTAGAGAAATTATCATATTTAGATAAATATAATATTATAGGAATAGTTTCTTTTTAAACGTCAAGAAGGGGGAGCCATAAGATAAGGTAAAGGCCAAAGAGGAGGATGGATATTGGAGGGGTGTACCTTGATTTTTAAACATCGTGGTGGAAAGGTAATTTAGAAAGAGCTAAGAGGGGTATATGTAACTTGCATGTGATTAGCAAACTGCAAAAGATGATATGTACACTGTAATCTGTACAACTCTATTCTTTTGATTGATTATAATAAAGTATATCTTACTATAATCATATGTGATAAAGATTCTTTAGAGGAATACATTGAATACAGGACATCGATTACCAGATTTGCATCACACCCTTCACTTCGAGACTGGGCTGGAAGTTCAGTAGAACTTACCAGGGCTCCAGGACGTTCGGAGTACTTGAGTTCGTCCCCGAGACACCTCATTGTGAGGTACTGCTCGTGGGAACGTGAGGTCTGAGCTCGGCAAGGGGTCCGTGGCTCATGACAAGGGAGCGGGGGCGGGAGACCAAGAGGGAATGGATCGGGATCACAAACTTACCAATAAGAAGTTGAATAACCACTGATATAATCTTGGAAACCCTCACAAATGTGTGGGGCCACTAGAGGAGAGGGAAAAAACATAAAACGGGAAAGAAACTCCCAGGTGGAAAGCCAACTGAAACAAAACTGCAAAATCCGTCGAACAGGGTAAATGCAGACTAGCACGGAATGCCTTTGGGAACAGGCAAGTCTCGTGAAAAAAGAGCTGAAAAAAGGGGACCAAAACATTTCGGCAACAGAAAATTGACCTGAGAGATAACATTGGTCAGGGAAAAACAAGATTCCTCAATGGAACGTCGCTCGCTCCAAAATAGGGAAGGTCCAGGGGAACCACCCAACCAAAGACTAAAAGCAATTCAGTCCTACAACTACCTCTTTACCTCTTTACTTAATGAAACAGCAAAGCCCAGAGCAATGCCAGGAAGTGACTTACATCGCTCTCCACACAGTTGACCACAATCGGCAATGATTGATATACCCGCATTCCGCATGTGGAAGTTAATTTCATGCTGACCATGGCTGGCACGTCCTCACGTGGTCTAGAGAGGTAAAACCTGGAAATTCCATCTGTCATCTGGGGAAAGCATGACACTCCCACTATTTCTCCATGGCCTGCTCACAGTGGCGAAAGGAGCTGCTAGTAAACGTAGGGAGGACAACCGAAAAATTTATTTCCGGAAATCAACATGAATATTATGATTAAAATCCCAGTTTAACCTTAAATTAACGTGATTAATGTGATGAAATGACTGTTTTTGTGGCTTTTAAGTGTTAAATGTTAAATGCTGGACCCCAACGGCATCGGAAAACAGGCAGATTTCACCCAACATTCCATTACATTTATGGAGCTCGAAAATGGTGACGCAGCAATAGCTTTTACTGGTTTACTTCACACGCTCTTACATGGCAGTTGGTGGCAGTTCGAACTCTCAGAATTGTGACTGTAGCCAGGTCAATATTTTACTACTTTTTAATAGTTTCAATGGATTTTGACAATAGACATGTCAGACTTCAATCATGTTAACGCTCTCGAGCGTGTGTCTACGTTTAAGTAGCAAATAACCGTGTTGTATCCTTCTAATGTAATTTACATAGCAACTGAACTCTCGGATCACACCGAATCACAGATAGCAATAAGATAAATTAATGACGATTCAGAAAATGTATAACTTTTAAAGATTTAAATAAATCCTATGGTGGGACTTTTGCGATTTATGGAGGGTGCGACAGAAATATTCGGTGCTGTTGAACGAAATCGAATGCGAATGCGTTCGAATGACCAAGTGCCGTTAAAAAGCAAATTTTATGGCTTTGTGCTATTCGCGTATGCTAGCTACATCATGCTAACCTCGTACAGGGATCAGTAAAGGCTTAGAACACGCTAGCACTTAGTTATTGTAAGTTTGATCACCTATACTGTAAAGTAAAAAAGTGGACAAGTTATGTTTTCTGCGAGAAATGTATTGGCGAACTCACGTGCACAAACAGCGGTCTACATTCTAAAACTCCACTTTGCCCTCCCTAGTAAAAGCGCCAAGCGAGCACCCGCCTCCATTGCTGTGCTTGGCCCCTGCTGGTCCTCTACTGTGAAGTGAAGGTTTTGCCATAGTTCAATCCAGCAAGCAATCCAGTCTCTTTGAGCTGCCACTGGACAGTTGCATGGCATGTACAGAGCCAGATCTACTGTCTTTGAAGGTACATCTATAAGGGATGAAGCGCAACCACCACTGCCAGCAGCTCCCATCTCCTCATGCAGTAATTGCATTCTTGGCTGAGCTAGCAACTGAGGAAGGCAACCACCTTCTCCCCTTTTCAATTAGCTGCAACAGGACTACGTCAAGGCCCAAGTTGCTTGCATCAGAGTTCAAGTGAAGGGTTTCCTAGAGTCAAACAGGTCAAGTACGGGGTGGGGGGGTGACAAGTGCAACGCATATGTGTGTTCACTAGCAATATTTCTAATGTTAAAATATATTTTGCCCTTCACTTATTGGTGGCCTCTCCAAGGAATCGGCACCTTAATGTGGTGGAGGGATTTGTGTGTCCCGGTTCTGGGAGCTATGTTGTCGGGGGCATTAGCATTAGCATTGTTAGCACTGGGTCTCCCAAGGCAAATTGGTCCCGGGTGAGGGGCCACACAAACACCAAGCTACCTCACCCAGAAAAGGGAAACCGGGGCCCCCTTCTGGAGCCAGACCCGGGAGGAGAGCTCATCGGCTCACAAGCCACCGGCTGAGTGCCACTGTGTAGGAGTTTCACCCGGGTAACAAGAGGGTCGCCTCTTTGCGACTACGTGTCACTGGGGGGAAAGCTCTGACTGTCGTTTGTGCTTATGCACCAAACGGCAGTTCAGAGTATCCGGTGTTCTTGGAGTCACCAGGCGGCATCCTGGAAAAGGTGCCGCCTGGAGACTCCATAGTTCTGCTGGGTAACTTCAACACTCACGTGGGCAATGACGGAGAAACCTGAAAGGGGGTGATTCGGAGGAATGGCCTGCCTGATCTTAACCCGAGCGGTGTCTTGTTATTGGACTTCTGTGCTGGTCATGGATTGTCCATAACAAACACCATGTTCGAGCATAGGGTAGCTCATAAGTGTACTTGGTACCAGAGCACCTTAGGCCAAAGATCAATGATCGACTTTATGGTCGTATCATCAGACCTGCGGCCATGGACACTCGGGTGAAGAGAAGAGCAGAGCTGTCAACTGATCACCACCTGGTGGTGAGTTGGATCAAGTGGCCGGGGAGGCTGCCGGACAGACCCTATGAACCCAAACGTGTAGTGAGCGTGAACTGGGAACATCTGGCGGGCTGGGGCTTCGGCAGTTGCTGAAACAAAAACCCGGGTATGGCAGGAGTTCGGGGACGCTATGGAGAAGGACTTTACAAGCCATCCGGTCCTTTTATAACCAAAGTGAGAGCTGTGTCCGCTAGAGATAGGGTGAGGAGCTCGGACATCCAGAGGGACATCCAGAGGGAGCTCGGAGTAGAGCCGCTGCTCCTTCGCGTCCAAAGGAGCCAATTGAGGTGGTTCGGGCATCTGATCAGGATGCTTCCCGGCGCCTCCCATTGGAGGTTTTCCGGGCACGTCCAACTGGGTGGAGACCCCAAGGTAGACCCAGAACCCGCTGGAGATTAAATATGTCTCCTGGCCTGGGAATGCCTCGGGATCCCCCAGGAGGAGCTGGAATCCGTTGATGGGGAGAGGAACGCCTGGATTACCCAGTTTAGCCGACTGCCACCGTGACCCGACTCCGCATAAGCGGGTGAAAATGGATGGATGGATGGATTATAGCCCTAGAATGTCACACTCTGATCCTGCCAGGGCCCAATTCTGACAGAACCGCTCTTGCATTCTGCTGGAACATGTTCTGTGTGTGACAGCACACATACGTCACATGCACAAAACATGTATGCATATGCTCTCTCTCTCTCTCACTCTGGGGTTTTTGAATGGTTAAGTTGGCAGTTTGCCAAGTTATTTCCAAAATCCCATTACCTCTTTATTAACATTTATTTATACAGGCCGAAATCATTAAGGGAAAATAAAGCCTTTTGTCATGGTTAGGGAAGCAATGGCCCAGGTTTTGTTTATTTATATTCAGTAATGGTGAAAGAAGTGATGCTGCTGCTTCTTAGAGAGGCAAAATGGCAAACTGTGAAACTCATCATTAAGCTTGATAATTCTTTTCACAAAGAATGGGCAAAGAAAAGAAAAAGATCCATTAATCCATCCATTACCTGAACAGGATCGCAGGGGGGCTGGAGCCTATCCCAGCATACATTGGGCGAAAGGCAGGAATACACCCTGGACAGGGCGTCAGTCCATCGCAGGGCACACACACCATTCATTCACACACTCATACCTACGGGCAATTTAGACTCTCCAATCAGCCTAAGCTGCATGTCTTTGGACTGTGGGAGGAAACCGGAGTACCCGGAGGAAACCCACGCAGACAGGGGGAGAACATGCAAACTCCGCACAGAGAGGCCCCGGCCGACAGGGATTCGAACCCAGGACCTCCTTGATGTGAGGCGGCAGTGCTACCCACTGCACCATCCGTGCCGCCCAACACAAAATCAACATAATTTATTTTTTTTGTTTTTATATATTTTTTTAAAATAAGATATGGTGGAAAAAAACTGAAATAAGCGGTCCCACAGCTTCATAGCAAATGAAATGAAGATATTGTTTGATGTGGCGCTGAATAAAGAAACATTATTTTCCAGTTTTAAGACTACAGTGTCCAAAAAAAACAAGAAAGAACTAGGGTTAAACATCACTCCAGGACACAGAGAGAGTGGGAAATTGTCAGTTTATGAATATCATTTAAAAGGCAATTAGGCAACATGCATCCTTCGTAATTTACAATTTTATTATTTGCATGAAAACAGTGCCATTAAAGTGGTATTTTAGTAATGTTATTAGCCAACTACAACTGGAGAATTATTAGTGTACATATTGCTGAACAGATTGAGATGTAACTAAGAGCATCAGCTGATTTCAGAGGCTTGCGGTCGTAACAGTGGTGGCCACAAGCAGAGTGAGCTGACAACATCGCTAAGGTATAGTAAAGAGCGGTCCAGAACAGCCTCACGAAAGTACAATGTACAGAAGGTATACTTAGCTAAGAACATTTTGGAAACACACTAAAGCATTAAGGTAGAGCTTAAGGTACAAGTTATGAACGACGTAGCGTTAAGAAGGCTTCGGGAAACGCACCCCTAACCATTCTCCTCTGACTTCTCTCATTAAGAAGGCATTTTTGCCCATAGAACTTCTACTCACTGAATGTTTTTGGGTTTTTTGCACCATTCTCTGTCAACTCTAGAGACTGTTGTACGTGAAAATGCCAGGAGAACAACAGTTTTTAAAATACTCAAACCATTCCGTCTGTCATCAACAAAGGTCAAAGTCAAATTTCTTCCCAAATCAGATGTTTGGTCTGAATAACATGTAGATAAGAGCATCCATTATGCTGCAGTTGGTTTAAAGGCCACATTGTTTCATTACTGCAGCTGGGTTACTTTTGAATGAAGTATCTGCACAATCTTGGTCCTTAGTTCCTTGGTCTGTATAGCATATATTGATGGGGTTCATGTTGGCGGGAATGATGAGAAAGAGAAGTGCCGCCAACGTCCGGTAGCTATTGTGAATCTGAAGACGATGCAAAATGATGATGAGGTATCCAGACCAGAGCATGATCAGATAGAGGACCAGATGGGAGGCGCAAGTCTGCATGGCCTTTCTGTTCAGCTCCTTGTTCTTTTTGGAGACACAGCTGATCAGGATCCTGAAATATGTGAAGGCCACGCTGGCGATGGACAATCCAATGAGTATGATACTGCAGGTAAGCCCAGTGATGTTATTAATGCTCAAGTCCTGGCAGGAGAGCTTGTACAGAGATGCAATGTCGCAGAAGGCATTAAGAATAATGGAACGGCAGCGTGTTAGCCGTACTGCGAGGCCCAGTGGGATGGAGTTCACGGCGATCGATGTGCTCCATGCGGACACAGTCAGCTTAGCCACCATGGTGGGGCTCATGATGGAGGTGTACCTCAGAGGGTGGCATATGGCCAAATACCTGTCAAAGGCCATGATCATCATCACCGTGTGGCAGGACGTGCTATAAGCTTGGCTGAAGAAGGCCTGGGAGACACACCAGGAGTAGCTGATGGACGGGTTGGTGGAGACGATGTCCAACATCAATCGAGGCAGAACCACCGTGTTCCCCAGGACGTCGTTGAAGGACAGGCTGAAGAACAGCAGGTACATTGGCTGCTGAAGGCTCCTGTCCATCAAAATAAGCAGCATGACCCCTATGTTGGTGGTCAGGATGATCAGGTAGATGACCAAAAGCAGGGCAAATGCTGGGTAAATGAAACGATGGGGAATGCCGATGCCCTGAATCAACAGGATGGGACTGTTGTAGGTTATGTTCATCCCAGATTTCCTGGGAAATTCTGTCAGACTGAGAAAAGCAAAATATTATGCAGTGCCTAACATCTTGAACATTAACCGTTTCTGGTGTTTTGGCTCCATACACCAGAACATGACAAATAATAAAACCATGAATATGAGGTTAAAGTTCAGACAGATTTAATATGAAATATGGGCTAATTTTGCAGACTCCAATTAAGCCTAGTTTGAGATGAAATTCTATTTTCAATACACAACTCAGATTCTAACTCCTGAAAGTCCGTCAGGTTGACTTTCACATTTCCTTAATTAAGTTCAGAAAGCTGCTTGACTGGGTGCCTGAGAGCCTCAGTGTCCTGGAGCAGACCCTGATAACAGACCAAAAACTGAAACGTGATGAGAGAAATATATATATATCAGAGAAATCCCATTATTATAACTGGAATAACTTATCTTTATTTCTAAGGTCTGCAAGAATCATCTGTACTGTTCCCAATGCTCAGACAATATCATCTAGTACAACTTGAATCGCAGTAACTGAACCATTCTAAGACCTTACTTGGAAATGTAAAGGTGTAAATACCTGTCTTAGGTTTCAGGTGGGCAGTCCTCTCTTCTTGACGGGCTCTCAGGTTTTATCCTGCCCTTTAGGGACCCTCCCCTCTCTGTCCTGTCACTCGTTTAGGCAGGAGAGGACCGCCCCCACACTCAGTGATGATGTAATGAATCCAAACACGGGTGATGCTGCTTCTGACATATTTCTGCAGTGTAACATGCAGCCTAGGGAATCAGAGCCACAGGTGCAGCCTCCCTGTGAGATACATTATTACTGCAGTAGTGTGGCACTTCTGTTCTTGGCCTGGATCCAATCAACATTTGTTATTCCCAGTCTCTCCTTGTGAGGGAGCGTGGGCGGGAGACCAAGAGCGACCAGGACGGGATCACAAAGTTACCAATGAGAAGTTGAATAACCACTGATATAATCTTGGAAACCCTCACAAATGTGTGGGGCCACTAGAGGAGAGGAAACAAACATAAAACGGGAAAGAAACTCCCCGGTGAAATGCCAACTGAAACAAAACTGCAAAGTCTGTAGAACAGGGTATGTGCAGACTAGCACGGAATGCCCAAGGAAACGGGTGAGTCTCATGTAAAAAAATAACTGAGAAAACGGAACCAATACTCACCTCCTTTTCGACAACAGAAAATTGATCACAGAGATAAGGTCGGTCAGGGAAAAACGAGATGCCTCAATGGAAGAGCTTTGATAAGGCTAAACCTCAAGAGGCGAACTCCGCCGCTAGCTCTTCTAAACAGAAGATGACTTAAGAAACTAAAATAGAGAAGGTACAAGGGAACGCCCCAACCAAAGAAAAGTAGAACTACTAGTGCCTATGCTTCAAATTCATTCTAAAGAGGTAACGTAATGCCTTTCAAGACGAAAAGCAATTCAGTTCTCCAACTACATCTTTACCTCTTTACTCAGTGTACGTGTCAGAATGAAACACCAAAGCCCAGAGCAGTGCCAGGAAGAGACTTAAATAGCTCCCCACGCTGCTGACCACAATCCGCAGTGATTACACCCGCATTCTGCAGGCGGAAGGCAACGTCTCATGCTGACCGTGGTCTCGAGAGATGGAAATTCCGGGTTTTACATGTCGTCTGGGGAAAGCATGACACTCCCATTATTTCTCCATGGCCTGCTCACAGTGGTGACAGGAGCTGCTAGCAAAACGGCCAAGCGAGAACCCGCCTGCATTGCCCTTCTCTTATAGCGCTCGAGTGTTACACTGCGGTCCTGCCAGCGCCCAATTCTCACAGAACTGCTCAAAAAACAGTTTTGCTTTCTGCTGGAACATGTTCTGTGTATGACAGCACATGTATGAATAATAATACATATATGTGTGCGGTCTGTTAGGATGCGTATATATAATATTAATTTTGGAGTAAGCTTGAGCTCCGTTAAAGGTGGCAAGCTTCTCCATTATAATTGCATAAATCGTTATAAGTTGCAACTGAGTGCTGAATCAGGGGCATAGCCTAGGTTCTAGGTTCCAGACCTAGAAGCAGAGTCTGGAGAGTGCTGATACTGAACCCAGGGTGTCTGTGTTCCATGGCGGGTATACGTCTCAAGCCCTCTGATTCTGGTGGTTACAACCAGTGTGGTGTTTGCAACAAGACTTGAGATTATCGGGTATCTGTTGTGGTGGCCCGACCTGCGATCGGTACACCACTGGGGTCGAACAGCCAGTGCGCCGGCGCCAAGCGCTGGGGAAAATAATTAACGGTGAATATTTTCCCCTGACGTGTCTAAGAGCGGCACCGTGGAGAGAGGCCGGGAGGAGGATCAGCACCGAGGACAGCGGCCCCGAGACGAGACGCGTGAGGAATGGGACGGGAAATTACTAACCTCCTCTAATTACACAGGCACAGCTGCGCCGAGTTCGCGGAAGGGAGCGGCAGCGTTTAAAAGGAGAAAAGAAACGCCAAGCGGGGCTCAGCACGGAGGAGGGTTACCTGGAGCCGGAGTGAGTAAAAACCCTACTAGGGAAGCCCGAGCTAAACCAGCAACAGGAGAAACGCCAAGAGCCTGGACGGACCGCGAGAGCCCAGGGGCACTGAACGAAAGTCCGCGAACGAAACCTTCAACAGCAAAGACGCACGTGAGGAAATAACCCCCCCTAACCCCGCTAATCTCTCCCTCTCTGCACCCAGCACGACGCCTCCCGGGCGGACGACTAGGCAGCCGGAAAGCCGCAGGACCCGCACCAATCCCACGGACGGAGGAAAGACGCACCGAATTCCCGCGTCCCTAATTTTGTGGCCGATGACTTTTTTTCCGGTCTTTTTTTCGTTTTGAGTTTTTGATTTTTTCCTTTTTGATTTTTGAGTTGTGGGACAAGGAAAAACCCCTGGCTGAGCTAAATAGCTTGGCAGTGCCCTTAAGGCACGTGTGAACAGAATAAAAGCACTGTTTTGCACCAATTTTACTCTCTCTCTCTCTCTCTCTCTCAACCAGCAGCCCGCCACACTGTCCATAGGGAACTGCAGTTTTAAGTCTCAGTGATTGAGGCCTGTATCAGTGGTTGCAATACCTCTGTGTACTGGGCCCAGCAGTCCTAGGGCTGCTGGGTGCCACAGCAGATACAAGTCTCCGCCCCTCTGATGTGCTGCTACAAGGTTGGGGAATCTGCTGCATGTGGTGCCTATGTCTAGACCTCTGAGACTGGTGTGGGGTGTGGCCTCACAGAATGTCTGTCTTTTTGAGCTGCTGGAAGCTGAGTCCTCTGGCCTGTGCTGCCAGTATTGGCAACAGTTGTATACTTGTAATTAAATACATAGGCTATAGTTTAGAAAGCATTTCTTATGGGCATGTGGAGAGTTAAATATACCTAATGTTCTGTAATAAACGTCAAATAAGCTTTGCCCTTGTAGGGATACATCCTTAATAAAAAGGATGAATTCCCTGATTATATCATTTATCCTATAGGATGAATTAAATTATTTAGGCAAAGGCCAAATGTATAATGTTTACATGTTTATGGGTCATTCTACTCCCCCCCACAGTTTCAAACTTCTCAGTTCCTCACTGCCCCCCTCACAGCTTCCCACTGCTCCCTTTGTGCGTCTTGTCTCTCCTTCCCCAATTGTTTGTCACCTGTGGTGTTTCGTCTTGTAAGAGCAGTGAACCTGCACTCCCAATGATTTATCTTGAGGGAGTGTAATTAATTATCCATTAATTATCCTAAATTTCATCAAGTTTGTTAAACCAGATGATCACTGGCCTCAAACATATCATTAATAGTGAACAAAAAATATATTCACGGCTGTTAGATCTGAAGCGCAGGCGCTCCTTTCTATCAGCCGTTCACTTGTCAATAGGACCCATACCATCGAGCGTGTCTTAGCCTGCAGAACATATGCCGAGGGTTGGTTTGCTGCTGCCAAGCAAGAGATTCTGGACTTTTGTCTGCACAAGAACCCTAGTCATGTCGTAAGGGAGTTCATTGAAGCCTTAGACTGGCATCGGTGGATTTTTTCAAAGCAAAGGGAAAATATTCATTATCCACCTCTTTAATGTATGTATGTATTGTTTGTATGTTTATTATAAGTAGTTGTATTGTGTTTATTGGATTTTTGGTTTATTTTCCTTTGATTCACCTAAAACAGGTCTATCTAAAATTCCACTGCCATACGCTCAACCTGCGTAGTAGTGAAGAGTCAGGTATTTAAATTGGTGCATATCTCTACAAGGGACAAGGAGACCATATTCACCACTCGCACTGGTTGTCATGTAACATCTTGCCATGATTTATGTGTAACAATATTTTCCCACATTTGTACCAAATGTATTAGTGTTCAGTTTTTGTATGGCCACGCTGAGATCATCCAGGTGTCTCACCCACAGTAGTACGTCATCAGCGAGATGAGCTCCTTCACGCATGAAGGTCTGACCTGTCCAGCGAGTCACTTGATCGACTGGAAGTGATTGAGGACTTCGCAATGGGTCAGATCTGCGTCCTGAGGAGAATTCCGCTGGAGGTGGACGTCTCTCTGTGGTGGAAGGACACTATTTCTGGACAGTGTGCATGGTCTCTGACTGACCTAATGGACCCGGTGCAACAGGTCGTCCAGGGCTAGCTCCTCTACCAGCTCTGCCCAGGATGCCTACACATGGTGGGACTGGTGGGACTGGGTGTTCTGAGGGTCCGTCATCATCCACTCCCTAAAATCCTCTACCCCTTCTGCTTTGGTGATCAGCCCCCTGCAGGTGCCCTGTCGGGATGGAGACCCCAAGCATCCGCAGGGAATTACCTGTACAGCCACGGCTTTCACAGTGACCCCTTGGAACTGTGTTGTTTGTCCCACGGGGCCAAGGGGGATTCTGTAAGCCAGTAATAATTAACATTTGGTTTCATACACCAAGAACTAGAAAAGGGCTCCTGGAGGAGTTTTCCTGGGCCTCCTCGGGAGCCCCCCTTCTCTCACATTCCTTACAGGTTTTGAGCACAGGAATACTGGAGATGGCATAAAGATGTTCCATAATAATCCCAGGTCAGAAAATAGGAATGTTTGGTGTTATTCTGATTGGTTCAGTGCGACTGGTATAATGGTCTAGTTTTTGTAACAGTCTGCCTTTGATATCATAACCATTTACATTACATTATTGCCATTTGGCAGACGCTCTTACCCAGAGCGACGTACAATTGATTAGACTAAGCAGGAGACAATCCTCCCCTGGAGCAATGCAGGGTTAAGGGCCTTGCTCAAGGGCCCAATGGCTGTGCGGATCTTTTTGTGGCTACACCGGGATTAGAACCACTGACCTTGCAGCCATCAAGGAGCCAAGGGGAAACTGGGGAAACTGGGCAAAAGTTGTCTCTGTAGAAGCCATTTGTTTTAGCTCCCTGACCAAGGTCTCACTGGTGGGAGTTTGGCTGTAAATTCCAGATGGGTGACCCATTCTTAGGGTCAAGAACTAAGGCCTGGATTTTGGAGATAAGGAGAAGAAACCAAGCAATCTGGGGTTTTGTCTCCTTTCCTTTAATTCACCCAAATCAGGTTTATCCAAAAGGTATATTACCATGACAAGGTACAAATACATATTTACAGCATAATGCAGTTATCATGAAAACTCCCAACTACATTCATAGATATAATATCTTGCATCCGTAATCTGATCCGCTCCTTACATAACACACCTCAACCCACAGTCAGCCCTACGACACTGGGTATCCAAAGGCAAAGTGGGACTCAGGAAGGGCTGCCATTTATGAGGAACCCGGAGCTGGGGCTTCTGGTATGTTTCAAAGGAACAGAGGACAATACTGTTTGAACTAGCTTTGGGGAGGTTCGGGCCATCGGCACCGAAGGAGATAAGGGGAAGATGAATGGTGGCTGTGAAGTTATTTAACGGCAGTTGGGTCACAGGGGTTTCCCTGACCAAATCATGGGAAAAGAATCCTTCAGGGCATTTGTGCCCCCCTCTCCCGTGACCCCACAACTGGTCACTTCCAAGGGGAAAGACTCCAGACAATGCCACAGTGCCCTCATTTGGGCACTGCTGTCATTACACCGGTGACTGCTCACCTGGATTAAATATTCAAAACTGCTGTTGAGATATTAAATAGACCTGGTAAAACCTTGAAAACATTGCCCATGTGATCCTTGTATTATTGCATTATGTCTTATGTAATGGTAACAGGAATTGCATGTAAAATGGATAATCAGGAGGGAAGTTTCATGATGACTACAAACATGAGGGTAATCTGTTTGGTATGGATGTGATCGGGAAAATCAAGGAATCGGATGAGATTCACTAAGTGTATATGACAATGTAAGACACTAGTTTAACATGTAGATAGGAGCATCCATTATGCTGCAGTTGGTTTAAAGGCCACATTTTTTCATTACTGCAGGTGGGTTACTTTTGAATAAAGTATCTGCCCAATCTTGGTCCTTAGTTCCTTGGTCTGTATAGCATATAGGATGGGGTTCATATTGGCGGGAATGATGAGATGGAGAAGTCCCGCCAACGTCCGGTAGCCGTTGTGAATCTGAAGACGATGCAAAATGATGATGAGGTATCCGGACCAGAGCATGATCAGATAGAGGACCAGATGGGAGGCGCAAGTCTGCATGGCCTTTCTGTTGAGCTCCTTCTTCTTTTTGGAGACACAGCTGATCAGGATCCTGAAATATGTGAAGGCCACGCTGGCGATGGACAATCCAATGAGTATGATACTGCAGGTAAGCCCAGTGATGTTATTAATGCTCAAGTCCTGGCAGGAGAGCTTGTACAGAGATGCAATGTCGCAGAAGGCATTAAGAATAATGGAACGGCAGCGTGTTAGCCGTACTGCGAGGCCCAGTGGGATGGAGTTCACAGCGATCGATGTGCTCCAGGCGGACACAGTCAGCTTAGCCACCATGGTGGGGCTCATGATGGAGGTGTACCTCAGAGGGTGGCATATGGCCAAATACCTGTCAAAGGCCATGATCATCATCACCGTGTGGCAGGACGTGCTATAAGCTTGGCTGAAGAAGGCCTGGGAGACACACCAGGAGTAGCTGATGGACGGGTTGGTGGAGACGATGTCCAACATCAATCGAGGCAGAACCACCGTGTTCCCCAGGACGTCGTTGAAGGACAGGCTGAAGAACAGCAGGTACATTGGCTGCTGAAGGCTCCTGTCCATCAAAATAAGCAGCATGACCCCTAAGTTGGTGGTCAGGATGATCAGGTAGATGACCAAAAGCAGGGCAAATGCTGGGTAAATGAAACGATGGGGAATGTCAATGCCCTGAATCAACAGGATGGGACTGTTGTAGGTTATGTTCATCCCAGATTTCCTGGGAAATTCTGTCAGACTGAGAAAAGCAAAATATTATGCAGTGCCTAACTTCTTGAACATTAACAGTTTCTGGTGTTTTGGCTCCATACACCAGAACATGACAAATAATAAAACCATGAATATGACGTTAAAGTTCAGACAGATTTAATATGAAAAGTGGGCCAATTTTGCAGACTCTAATTAAGCCTAGTTTGAAATGAAATTCTATTTTCAATACACAACTCAGATTCTAACTCCTGAAATCTGTCAGGTAGACTTTCACATTTCCTTAATTAAGTTCAGAAAGCTGCTTGACTGGGTGCCTGAGAGCCTCAGTGTCGTAGAGCAGACTCAGAAAACAGACCAAAAACTGAAACGTGATGAGAGAAATATATATGTATCAGAGAAATCCCATTATTATAACTGGAATAACTTATCTTTATTTCTAAGGTCTGCAAGAATCATCTGTACTGTTCCCAATGCTCACACAATATCATCTAGTACAACTTGAATCGCAGTAACTGAAGCATTCTATGACTGCACTTGTAAATGTGAAGCTGTAAATACCTGTCTTAGGTTTCAGGTGGGCAGTCCTCTCTTCCTGATGGGCTCTCAGGTTTTATCCTGTCCTTTAGGGGCCCTCCCCTCTCTGTCCTGTCACTCATTTAGGCAGGAGAGGACCGCCCCCACACTCAGTGATGATGTAATGAATTGAAACACGGGTGCTGCTGCTTCTGACATATTACTGCAGTGTAACATGCAGCCTAGGGAATCAGAGCCACAGGTGCAGCCTCCCTGTGAGATACATTATTACTGCAGCAGTGTGGCATTTCTGTTCTTGGCCTGGATCCAATCAACATTTGTTATTCCCAGTTTCTCCTTGTGAGGGAGCGTGGGCGGGAGACCAAGAGCGACCAGGACGGGATCACAAAGTTACCAATGAGAAGTTGAATAACCACTGATATAATCTTGGAAACCCTCACAATTGTGTGGGGCCACTAGAGGAGAGGGAACAAACATAAAACGGGAAAGAAACTCCCCGGTGAAATGCCAACTGAAACAAAACTGCAAAGTCTGTAGAACAGGGTATGTGCAGACTAGCACGGAATGCCCAAGGAAACGGGTGAGTCTCATGTAAAAAAATAACTGGGAAAATGGAACCAATACTCACCTCCGTTTCGGCAACAGAAAATTGATCACAGAGATAACGTCGGTCAGGGAAAAACGAGATGCCTCAATGGAAGAGTTTTGATAAGGCTAAACCTCAAGAGGCGAACTCCGCCACTAGCTCTTCTAAACAGAAGATGACTTAAGAAACTAAAATAGAGAAGGTACAAGGGAACGCCCCAACCAAAGAAAAGTAGAACTACTAGTGCCTATGCTTCAAATAAATTCTAAAGAGGTAACGTAATGCCTTTCAAGACGAAAAGCAATTCAGTTCTCCAACTACATCTTTACCTCTTTACTCAGTGTACGTGTCAGAATGAAATACCAAAGCCCAGAGCAGTGCCAGGAAGAGACTTAAATAGCTCTCCACGCAGCTGACCACAATCCGCAGTGATTACACCTGCATTCTGCATGCGGAAGGTAACGTCTCATGCTGACCGTGGCCGGCACGCCCTCTCATGGTCTAGAGAGATGGAAATTCCGGGTTTTCCATGTGGGCTGGGGAAAGCATGACACTCCCATTACTTCTCCATGGCCTGCTCACAGTGGTGACAGGAGCTGCTCGCAAAAGGGCCACGCGAGAACCCGCCTGTATTGCCCTTCTCTTATAGCGCTCGAGTGTTACACTGCGATCCTGCCAGGGCCCAATTCTGACAGAACTGCTCAAAAAACTGTTTTGCTTTCTGCTGGAACATGTTCTGTGTATGACAGCACACATACGTCACAAGCACAAAGCATGTATGCATATGCTCTCTCTCTCACTCTGGGGTTTTTGAATGGTTAAGTTGACAGTTTGCCAAGTTATTTCCAAAATCCAATGACCTCTTTATTAACATTTATTCATTCTGGCCAAAATCAATCGGGGACAAAGCATTTTATTGTGGTTAGGGAAGCAGTGGCCCTGGTTTTGTTTATTTACATTGGCCATCTTTCAAGAGAGGGCCATTCAGTAATGGTGAAAGAAGTGATGCTGCTGCTTCTTAGAGAGGCAAAATGGCTAACTGTGAAACTCGTCATTAAGCTTCATCATTTTTTTCACAAAGAATGGGAAAAGAAAAGAAAATTCTTGGTCTATCAGCTTTAATAAAATGATAGGGAGTAATACGATGTACATACAGTAAAGTACAATCCAAGAAATACAAATTTTACAGATTCACTGGTGAACTGACACAAAAGACAGTAAAGAATGCAGCAAACTGGGAGGGTGCTTTCTGGTAACAGATGGGGCAAGCAGAGACAAAACAAATTGACATTCTGTGGGCCACCAGAATGCCTGTTTTCGATGTATAAAGTTGAGCAAAATAAATGCAAAGTCCAGAGTTACAGACTCACTGGACAACTAAACAGGGTATGAACCCATTTACCAAGGTCTTTAATATGAATGCCTTCTCGTTCTATTAGGACAGATTGTGCACTCAATGAAAACAAGTCACATCTCTCATTGATAACAACAGGACAGACACTTCTACCTCTGTCACTGCATATTGGGCATTGTCAGAACCACATGGCTCAAGTAGAGCTGACATGAACGGGGAGACCACACTGATCGTAAATTACACCAAACCAGTTTATTTGATAACTATTTACAAAACATAAGTCAGTAGATGGAAAGCCAAAGCAAAAAAAGTGTAGTGCATATCAGCAGGTGTCGTGTAAGGCAAAACAGGTAAGGGAAAATAAGGAGCGGTGCTGCAGCCAGCCTTCGAGCGTCAGGCCGAGCAGCAAAGTGAGAGTGAGTGAGCTGACTGGAAGGGCTGGATTTAACCACCCTCCAATCAGCCCGGCAATTAGCCCGGCATGGCCCAGCTCCCCCTGGAGGCGAGACAAAACACAGCAGGCAAACACAGGATATCCCACGTAAGGCCACGCGAAGGGGAGCACACCGAGCAGGGCAAAGCCGGGGGCGACAGGCACATATAAAGTTTATTATATAAAGTTGGGCTAGTTGGGTGAGTTTTTGGATAATTTTCAGCATTTAAGCTTATGGTTTGGGGTGCGTTTGGGGTGCGTTTCCTGATAACGGTGTCTCTTAGCGCTTGACGAAGACTCTCTAAGGTATACCTTACTAAAGTTGTTTACTTCTCTACGTGTGTTCCCCAAACTATCACTTAGGCTGTTGCTTAAGGGACAGCTTCTACTTGCAACGTTATTAGGCCCATCGACTTGCTCTAAGATCCATTATGTACTCCATGCAGCAACTGTTTGACTGCATTATGAGAGAAAGTAGTGTTATTTTTTAATAAAACACTGCAGGAATACTTTAAAATATTGCATTTACCATGACTTGTGGGAACGTATTAATAGAATTAAAAACGTACAAACTAAATTATCCAACCGTATATATAATTTTCACCAAATTATATATACGGTTTGTGATACGGTTTCTGGCTATGCCATTTAGCAATACGCCTTCTTTGGCATGTCATGTTTTATTTACATTATTTTAACATCTTTGTCATAGTACCTTAAATGATGGTGCTTGTGCCAAATCAACCATCATCACATTACTGGTGTAATTCACAATTTTCTATGATTAGCTGACGTTTTCAGTAAAAGCGCACCAACAAGCAAAACGCACCAACACGAAATCAACATTTTATTTTATTTTTTTACCTGAGATATGGTGGAAAAAAACTGAAATAAGCGGTCCCACAGCTTCATAGCAAAGGAAATGGAGATAATGTTACACGTAGCGCTGAATAAAGAAACATTATTTTCCAGTTTTAAGACTACGGTGTCCAAAAAAAACAAGAAAGAACTATGGTTAAACATTGCTCCAGCACACAGAGAGAGTGGGAAATCGTCAGTTCATGAAAATCATTTAAAAGGCAATTAGGCAACATGCATCCTTCGTAATTTACAGTTTTATTATTTGCATGAAAACAGTTCCATTAAATTGGTATATCAGTAATATTATTAGCCAACTACAACTGGAGAATTATTAGTGTACATATTGGTTATCCGATTAAGATCAAACTAAGAACAGCTGATTTCAGAGGCTTGCGGTCGTAACAGTGGTGGCCACATGTGGAGTGAGCTGACAACATCGCTAAGGTATAGCTAAGAGCGGTCCAGACCAACCTTACGAACGTACAACGTACATGTCACGTTTCATGTTTGTCACGTCATGTTTCATGTTTTGTTATTGTCTTGGTTACCTTATTGTCAGGTCACGTATTATGTTAGTCTAGTCTCGCCATGTTTCTCTGTTTCATTTCTTGTTACATTTTACTGTTTTGTCATGTTATGTTTCATGCTTAGTTCTTGTTACCATTTATTTTTTTGTCTTGCCATGTCATGTTATATAGTTTATTGTCATAATTTGGCAAACTTTTTGTTTCATGTTATGTGGTTCTGTTAATTGTTTTGCATACATTCTTTCGTGTCTTTCTGCAAACCTTGCATTCCTGCTTTCTCTCTCTCCCTTTCTGTCACTCACACCCTAATTGTTTCAATTTCCCTTGTCTTCTTTTCTCATCTACTAACTTTAGATCAGGATTGGGTCATACTAACATTCTAACCATGTGTTCATGTTACCTTACATTTCTTGTGCATGTCATTTACTAATTTACTAACGCTAGGGCAGGATAGGTTTATTACTAATGATTAATAATTACCTCATTAACTTGTCAATCCTCCACACCTGATTTCCATTCTCATGCTGCTCTCAAGCTAATTGTCTGCACCTGTCTTCACCTGCATATAAGCTCAGTTCAATGTCTTGTCTTTGCAAAATTGTTGCCTCCTGTTCGTCAGTGGATCGCTTTAGCATTTTTGTCAAGCCATTGTCTACCCGTTACGATCCAAGCCTGTTTATTGACCAAAGATTATTGACTTCTGTTTTGTTGACCATTGCCTAAGTGTACCACGACTTCGCCTGCTGTCTTTGTGCTTTTGCCCCGTGGAGCAGAATTCGGTCTTGACTCTTGCGCCGTCATCGACCCTGAGCCTGCCTACCGTTTTTGCATGGTGTACCGATTACAAGACTGCCTTCTCTCTTGGTACTGTACTTTGGTTTTTGGCTGGATGAACATTGCTTGTTCTTTGACTACGCTCACAGGACATTCCCTGAATAAAGCCCTGACGGGACTTTATTACACCCCTGTTTCTGAGTCATGCATTTTGGGTCCAACGCCCCACGCACCTATCTCAGTACAGAAGGTATACTTAGTTAAGAACATTTTGGGAAACACACTAAAGCATTAAGGTAGAGCTTAAGGTACAATTTATGAATGACGTAGCGTTAAGAAGGCTTCGGGAAACGCACCCCTAACCATTCTCCTCTGACTTCTCTCATTAAGAAGGCATTTTTGCCCATAGAACTTCTACTCACTGAATGTTTTTGGGTTTTTTGCACCATCACCAACAGTCAAATTCTTCCCAATTCAGATGTTTGGTCCGAATAGCAACTGAACCTCCTAGCCATTTCTGCATGCTTGAATGAAGTGAGTTGCTGCTACATGATTGGCTGACTAGATATTTGCATGAACAAGCTGGTGTACAGGTGTAACTAATTAAGTGGTCACTAAGAGTATACGACAGTGTAAGACACTAGTTTAACATGTAGATCAGAGCATCCATTATGCTGCAGTTGGTTTAAAAGCCACATTTTTTCATTACTGCAGCTGGGTTACTTTTGAATAAAGTATCTGCACAATTTTGGTCCTAAGTTCCTTGGTCTGTAGAGCATATATGATGGGGTTCATGTTGGCGGGAATGATGAGAAAGAGAAGTGCCGCCAATGTCCGGTAGCCGTTGTGAATCGGGAGACGATGCGAAATGAGAACGAGGAAGCCGGACCAGAGCATGATCATGTAGAGGACCAGATGGGAGGCGCAAGTCTGCATGGCCTTTCTGTTGAGCTCCTTGTTCTTTTTGGAGACACAGCTGATCAGGATCCTGAAATATGTGAAGGCCACGCTGGTAATCGACAATCCATTGATTATGGTAATGATGGTGAGCCCGGTGATGTTGTTGATGCTTAAGTCCTGGCAGGAGAGCTTGAACAGAGATGCAGTGTCGCAGAAGGCATTCAGAATAATGGAATGGCAGCGTGTTAGTCGTACTGCGAGGCCCAGTGTGATGGAGTTCAGGGCGATCGATGTGCTCCATGCGGACACAGTCAGCTTAGCCACCATGGCGGGGCTCATGATGGAGGTGTACCTCAGAGGGTGGCATATGGCCACATACCTGTCAAAGGCCATGATCATCATCACCGTGTGGCAGGACATGCCATAAGTTTGGCTGAAGAAGGCCTGGGAGACACACCAGGAGTAGCTGATGGATGGGATGGTGGAGACGATGTCCAACATCATTCGAGGCAGAACCACCGTGTTTCCCAGGACGTCATTGAAGGACAGGCTGAAGAACAGCAAGTACATTGGCTGCTGCAGGCTCCTTTCCATCAAAATAAGCAGCATGACCCCTATGTTGGTGGTCAGGATGATCAGGTAGGGGACCAACAGCAGGGCAAACGCTGGGTAAATGAAACGATGGGGAATGTCGATGCCCTGAATCAACAGGATGGGACTGTTGTAGGTTATGTTCATCCCAGATTTCCTGGAAAATTCTGTCAGACTGAGAAAAGCAGAATATTATGCAGTGCCTAACTTCTTGAACATGGCTCCATACACCAGAACATGACAAATAATAAAACCATGAATATGAGGTTAAAGTTAAAACAGATTTAATATGAACTATGGGCCAATTTTGCAGACTCCAATGAAGCCTAGTCCGAGATGAAATTCTATTTTCAAGACACAACTCAGATTCTAAGTCCTGGAAGTCCGTCAGGTTGACTTTCACATTTCCTTAATTAAGTTCAGAAAGCTGCTTGACTGGGTGCATGAGAGCCTGCGTCCAAGAGCAGACCCTGAAAACAGACCAAAAACTGATGTGAAAACAAATATATATATATCAGAGAAATCCCATTATTATAACTGGAATAACTTATTTTTATTTCAAAGGTCTGCAAGAATCATCTGTACTGTTCCCATTGCTCACACAATATCATCTAGTTTGAATCGCAGTAACTAAACCATTCTATGACTGTACTTGAGAAATATATATATCAGAGAAATCCCATTATTATAACTTATCTTTATTTCTAAGGTCTGCAAGAATCATCTGTACTGTTCCAAATGCTTACACAATATCATCTAGTACAACTTGAATCGCAGTAACTGAGGCATTCTATGACTGTACTTGTAAATGTAAAGGTGTAAATACCTGTCTTAGGTTTCAGGTGGGCAGTCCTCTCTTCTTGACGGGCTCTCAGGTTTTATCCTGCCCTTTAGGGGCCCTCCCCTCTCTGTCCTGTCACTCATTTAGGCAGGAGAGGACCGCCCCCACACTCAGTGATGATGTAATGAATGGAAACACGGGTAATGCTGCTTCTGACATATTACTGCAGTGTAACATGCAGCCTAGGGAATCAGAGCCACAGGTTCAGCCTCCCTATGAGATACATTATTACTGCAGCAGTGTGGCATTTCTGTTCTTGGCCTGGATCCAATCAACATTTGTTATTCCCAGTCTCTCCTTGTGAGGGAGCGTGGGCGGGAGACC
Organism: Conger conger; assembly: GCF_963514075.1. Classification (NCBI taxonomy): domain Eukaryota; kingdom Metazoa; phylum Chordata; class Actinopteri; order Anguilliformes; family Congridae; genus Conger; species Conger conger. Next base: position 60,803,969 of record NC_083766.1, read on the forward strand.
AAGAGCGACCAGGACGGGATCACAAAGTTACCAATGAGAAGTTGAATAACCACTGATATAATCTTGGAAACCCTCACAAATGTGTGGGGCCACTAGAGGAGAGGAAACAAACATAAAACGGGAAAGAAACTCCCCGGTGAAATGCCAACTGAAACAAAACTGCAAAGTCTGTAGAACAGGGTATGTGCAGACTAGCACGGAATGCCCAAGGAAACGGGTGAGTCTCATGTAAAAAAATAACTGAGAAAACGGAACCAATACTCACCTCCTTTTCGGCAACAGAAAATTGATCACAGAGATAACGTCGGTCAGGGAAAAACGAGATTCCTCAATGGAAGAGTTTCAATAAAGCTAAACCTCAAGAGGTGAACTCTGCCGCTAGCTCTTCTAAACAGAAGATGACTTAAGAAACTAAAATAGAGAAGGTCCAGGGGAACACCCCAACCAAAGTAGAACTACTAGTGCCTATGCTTCTAATTAATTCTAAAGAGGTAACGTAATGCCTTTCAAGACTAAAAGCAATTCAGTTCTCCAACCACATCTTTACCTCTTTACTCAGTGTACGTGTCAGAATGAAACACCAAAGCCCAGAGCAGTGCCAGGAAGAGACTTAAATAGCTCCACACGCAGCTGACCACAATCTGCAGTGATTACACCCGCATTCTGCATGCGGAAGGTAACGTCTCATGCTGACCGTGGCCGGCACGCCCTCTCATGGTCTAGAGAGATGGAAATCCCGGGTTTTACATGTAGGCTGGGGAAAGCATGTGTTGTGTCCTGTTCTGGCATTAAGTGATGCCTAGGTGGCGCAAGAGAACATGTATGAGATTTAAAGAATGAGAATGCTTGGTGGGATTCGGATAAAGTTGAATGCATACTAATGGTGCCTGCTTTCTGACTGAACTTTCTACACGGTAAAATACCACATTTTGGCGATGAGGATGTCGGTTTCAGTACCTTTACCCACACGTTTCATGCCTTGTCCAGGTGAACCGTCCATTCCTTTCCCTACTTGGTTAAAAATGTGTGAAAATGACATGCTAGTTATCGATGCTACCAGACAGCTGGCCCGAGTTAAGAAAACGTGCTGTTCTTCTCCATGCGCTTGGCACTGAGGGACAAAGACTGCTTTATGCTTTACCAAATACAGGTACTACCTACATGTCTGCTGTTGAGGGTCTGAAAAAACACTTTGTTCCTAAAGTTAATGTGATTGCTGAACATCACAAATTTCGCCAGAGAGCGCAGAGACCTGACGAGTCTATTAATCAGTTTCTTGCAGTTTCTCGCATATTCGAGATAGACTTTTGCTAGAATCTGACCTGACCCTGGCTAAAGCTATTACACTAGCTTTGCAGATCGAAGCTGGACAACAGAATGCTGACCTTCTTTCTGACGCTACTTCCACTGCTGCTGCACCCATGAGGCAATTCACAAACAGCCGAAAAATCGCCGCCCATGGGAAAAGAGGAAACCTGCTTCAATGACTGCAGATTCCGCGGTCCAATCTACCGGGAATCGTAGTTCCTGCTACCGTTGCGGATCCACCAGCCACTTAGCTAGCAAGCATTCATGCCCAGCGGCTAAAGTAACCTGCAACTCATGCGGTAAAGTCGGACATTTTTCCAAAGTTTGTAAATCTGCCCACAAGGAGGTACGTGAGGTAGTGATAGATGAACTGACTGTGCTTTACATGACTGATGCTGCACAGGATAAAATCCTCTGTACTGTTCAAGTGAAAGCTAATGAACATTTTCATGATATTGAGCTAATAGTGGACACAGGTTCTTCTGTTTCTATTATTCCAGAGAGCACTTACCAGACTCTCTTCCCTACATGTGTTCTTGCTGAACCTACAGTGAATCTGCTCACTTATTCAAGAGAGATAATACCTGTAAAAGGGTGTATGCATGTCACAGTACGTCATGATGGGTTTTCTACTCCAGGCTCGTTCACAGTGGTTAAGTCAGGCACTGCTCTGCTAGGGCTAGATTTATTTGTGGCATTGCACATGCTTATTGAGGGCAATAAAGTCATTAACTCGACAGGCCCAAATCCACAGGCTGCATCAGAGGCCCAGGTGCAGGAGATTGGGTGTGCAAAAGGATTTGTGCATAAAGTACAACTTAAACCAGATGCTGTGCCAGTACAACAGAAACTGCGGAGGCTTCCACTCTCGGTGAGGCAGGCTGTGAGAGATGAGCTCCAAGACCTACAGGAAAAGGGCATTATAGAACGTATAGACGCATCACCATGGGTCTCCCCCATTGCAGTGACCCAGAGAAAGGAGGGAGGAATGCCTCGCAGGTGTGTTGACTTCAGGGAGCCAAATAAGGCAATTGTCAGTGATTGTCATCCTTTACCTCATATCGATAAGCTGTTCGTTGAACTACGAGGAGCCACAGTCTTCACTACCATTGACTTAGCCTCTGCTTACCACCAGCTCTTACTACACCCAGACAGTCGTGACATAACTGCACTCATAACACACAAAGGCCTTTTCTGTTTTCGCCGGGTTCCATTTGGACTCGCATCCGCTCCATCTGCTTTTCAAAACAGGATGAACATGCACAAGTGTAAGTTTAACCAGACCTCTCTCAGTTTTGTAGGCCACACTGTATCCAAAGAAGGACTTCACCCTGACCGAGATCGGGTCAGAGCAGTGGCCGACGCCCCTTTCCCAAAGAACACATTCTCCCTGCGATCCTTCTTGGGCCTTGCATCATGGTACAGTAAGTTTATTCCTGACTTCTCTACCGTTGTTGAGCCGCTACGGTTCAAATTGACTGCTGAAGCTGAGTCCAGTTTCTCTGATATTAAGAGACTGATATTGGAGAGGCCTGCCTTGGCTCTATATGATCCTTTGTTACCTAGTTATGTGACTACTGATGCCTCCGACTATGGACTGGGGGGTGTATTCACACAACTTCATCCAGATAACACAGAGAGGATTATAGCGTTTGCATCCAGGACACTTTCACCTGCTGGAAGAAAGTATTCAACTGTCCAACGTGAGGCATTGGCATGTGTTTGGGCAGTAGAACGGTGGAGAACATATCTTTGGGGACACCACTTTGTGCTGCGTACTGACCACCAAGCACTTGCAAGCCTGCTCACGTCCAAAGGGACTGACCACGCTGGACTGCGACGTGCAAGATGGTCAGCGAGACTGCTTCGTTTTACTTATGATGTTGCTTACCGTCCAGGGAAACAAAATGTGACAGCTGACTACCTGTCCAGGTTTCCCCTGCCTACTACAGCAGATGCAGACGAGGAACCAGACATGGTGGCTACGGTCTTTCGACAATCCCTACAGGCTATATCTGTCCCAGAGTTCACCACTGCCTGTGAGTCCTGTCCGGAATTAACACAACTGCGACACCAGATACAGAAGGGCTGGCCGAAAAGCCGAAAGAATGTGTCAGATGAACTTGCTTTAATCTGCGTGATGAACTAGGTGTAGACAATTCCCTTATCATGAGAGGTCCTGATCGTTTGATAGTTCCCGCGTCCCTGCTGTCCAAAGTGGTAGATTTAGCACATATTGGGCACCAAGGGATAGTTCGTACTAAACAAAGCCTGTGTGAGCTATATTGGTGGCCACAAATGGACAAATATGTACAGAATTTATCAAATGATATATACATACAGTAAAGAACAGTCCAAGAAATACAAATGTTACAGACTCACTGGTCAACTGACACGAAAGACAGTAAAGAATGCAGTACACTGGGAGGGTGTTTTCTGGTAACAGATGGGGCAAGCAGAGACAAAACAAATTGACATTCTGTGGGCCACCAGAATGCCTGTCTTAGATGTATAACATTGAGCAAAATAAATGCAAACTCCACAGTTACAGACTCACTGGACAACTAAACAGGGTATGAACCCATTTACCAAGATCTTTAATATGAATGCCTTCTTGTTCTATTTGGACAGATTGTGCACTAAATGAAAACAAGTCACATCTCTCATTGATAACAACAGGACAGACAGTTCTACCTCTGTAATTGCATATTGGGCACATATAAAGTTTATTATATAAAGTTGGGCAAGTTGGGTGAGTTTTCGGAAAATTTTCAGCATTTAAGCTTATGGTTTGTATGATTATCAGTGATACATTTCTTTTTTTTTCTTTTAAAATAATTTTTTTTCAGATGTTTTCCCTTTTTTCTCCCGATTTGGTAGCCAATTGTACCGCATCTAATTCAATTAGAGCTAGTATTGGATACACAGAATTATGCTGCTCCACGTGAGCCGGCCAAACTTGGCTTTTGGCAGGACCGAGAATCGAGCCCCATTCCCCGGTGTGCAACTGCAACCACAAGTCTGCTGCATCTTAGCCTGTTGCGCCACCGCAGCCCCATCAGTGATACATTTCTAATTGTATTAGTTTCCATATCTCCGAGGCAGTGACCACTTTGAGGTATCTGTTACTTATTTCTGCTGCTGTGTAGCCCATCCAATCAAAGGTTTAATGTGTTGTTTGTTCAGAGATGCTCTGCATACCACTGTTGTAATTCATGGTTATTTGAGTTACAGTCAACTTCCTGTCAGCTTGAACCAGTCTGGGGTGCGTTTCCTGATAACGGTGTCTCTTAGTGCTTGACGAAGACTCTCTAAGGTATACCTTACTAAGGTTGTTCACTTCTCTACGTGTGTTCCCCATCTATCTTCCCCAACTATCACTTAGGCTGTTGCTTAAGGGATAGCTTCTATGTGCAACGTTATTAGGCCCATCGACTTGCTCTAAGATCGATTATGCACTCCATGCAGCGACTGTTTGACTGCGTTATGAGAGAAAGTAGTGTTATTTTTTAATAAAACACTGCAGGAATACTTTACAATATTGCATTTACCATGACTGTATACATATACATCCAACCGTATGTATTATTTTCACCAAATTATATATACGGTTCGTGATACGGTTTCTGGCTACGCCATCTAGCAAAACGCCTTCTTTGGCATGTCATGTTTTATGTACATTATTTTAATATCTTTGTCATAGTACCTTAAATGACTTTGCAATCAGGGTTGATTTGGCAGAAGCACCATCTCATTCCTGGTGTAATTCACTATTTTCTATCATTAGCTGACGTTTTCAGTAAAAGCGCAACAACAAGCAAAACGCACCAACACAAAATCAACATTTTTGATTTATTTATTTATTTATTTATTGACAAAAGATATTGTGGAAAAAAACTGAAATAAGCGGTCCCACAGCTTCATAGCAAAGGAAATGGAGATAATGTTAGATGTGGCGCTGCATAAAGAAACATTATTTTCCAGTTTAAGACTACGGTGTCCAAAAAAAACAAGAAAAAACAATGGTTAAACATCGCTCCAGCACACAGAGAGAGTGGGAAATCGTCAGTTTATGAATATCATTTAAAAGGCAATTAGGCAACATGCATCCTTCGTAATTTACAATTTTATTATTTGCATGAAAACAGTGCCATTAAAATGGTATTTTAGTAATATTATAAGCCAACTACAACTGCACAATTATTAGTGTACATATTGCTTAACAGATTGAGATGTAACTAAGAGCAACAGCTGATTTCAGAGGCTTGCGGTCATAACAGTGGTGGCCACAAGCAGAGTGAGCTGACAACATCGCTAAGGTATAGCTAAGAGCGGTCCAGACCAACCTTACGAACGTACAACATACATGTCACATTTCATGTTTGTCACGTCATGTTTCATGTTTAGTTATTGTCTTGGTTACCTTATTGTCAGGTCACGTATTATGTTAATCTATTCTCGCCATGTTTTTATGTTTTATTTCTTGTTACATTTTATTGTTTTGTCATGTTATGTTTCATGATTAGTTCTTGTTACCATTTATTCGTCTTGCCATGTCATGTTATATAGTTTATTGTCATAATTTCGCAAACTTTTTGTGTCATGATTTATGTTTGTTTCATGTTATGTGGTTCTGTTAATTGTTTAGCAAACACTTTTTTGTGTCTTTCTACAAACCTTGCATTCCTGCTTTCTCTCTCTCCCTTTCTGTCACACCCTAATTGTTTCAATTTCCCTTGTCTTCTTACAAATCTACTAACTTTAGATCAGGATTGGGTAATACTAACATTCTAACCATGTGTTCATGTTACCTTACCTTTCTTGTGCATGTCATTTACTAATTTACTAATGCTAGGGCAGGATAGGTTTATTACTAACGATTACTAATTACCTCGTCAATCCTCCACACCGGATTTCCATTCTCATGCTGCTCTCAAGCTAATTGTCTGCACCTGTCTATACCTGCATATAAGCTCAGTTCCATGTCTTGTCTTTGCAAAATTGTTGCCTCCTGTTCATCAGTGCATCTATTGAGCATTTTTGTCAAGCCATTGTCTACCCGTTACGATCCAAGCCTGTTTATTGACCAAAGATTATTTACTTCTGTTTTGTTGACCATTGCCTGCCTGTACCACGACTTAGCCTGCTATCTTTGTGCTTTTGCCCCGCTGCGCAGACTTCGGTCTTGACTCTTGTGGTGTCATCGACCTTGAGCCTGCCTACCGTCCACAGCTTGTACTTCTGCCCTGCTGACAGCTTTCCTGGCTACCGGACTTTTTGCATGGTGTACCGATTACGAGACTGCCTTCTTTCTCGGTACTATACTTTGGTTTCTGGCTGGATTTTACGTGTATGAACATTGCTTGTTTTTTGACTACGCTCACAGGACATTCCCTGAATAAAGCCCTGACGGGACTTTATTACACCCCTGTTTCTGAGTCGTGCATTTTGGGTCCAACCCCCCACGCACCCATCTCAGTACAGAAGGTATACTTAGCGAAGAACATTTTGGGAAACACGCTAAAGCATTAAGGTAGAGCTTAAGGCACAACTTATGAATGACGTAGCGTTAAGAAGGCTTGGGGAAAAGCACCCCTGGCCATTCTCCTCTTACTTCTCTCATTAAGAAGGCACTTTTGGCCATAGAACTTCTACTCACTGAATGTTTTTGGTTTTTTTGCACCATCACCAACAGTCAAAGTCTTCCCAATTCAGATGTTTGGTCTGAATAGCAACTGAACCTCCTAGCCATTTCTGCATGCTTGAATGAATTGAGTTGCTGCTATATGATTGGCTGACTAGAAATTTGCATGAACAAGCTGGTGTACAGGTGTAACTAATTAAGTGGTCACTAAGTGCATACGACAGTGTAAGACACTAGTTTAACATAATAGATAAGAGCATCCATTATGCTGCAGTTGGTTTAAAGGCCACATTTTTTCATTACTGCAGCTGGGTTACTTTTGAATAAAGTATCTGCACAATCTTGGTCCTTAGTTCCTTGGTCTGTATAGCATATATGATGGGGTTCATGTTGGCGGGAATGATGAGAAAGAGAAGTCCCACCAACGTCCGGTAGCCGTTGTGAATCTGAAGACGATGCAAAATGATAACGAGGTATCCGGAGCAGAGCATGATCAGATAGAGGACCAGATGGGAGGAGCAAGTCTGCATGGCCTTTCTGTTCAGCTCCTTGTTCTTTTTGGAGACACAGCTGATCAGGATCCTGAAATATGTGAAGGCCATGCTGGCGATGGACAATCCATTGATTATGATACTGCAGGTAAGCCCAGTGATATTGTTAATGGTTAAATCCTGACAGGAGAGCTTGTACAGAGATGCAATGTCACAGAAGGCATTTAGAATAATGGAACGGCAGCGTGTTAGCCGTACTGCGAGGCCCAGTACGATGGAGATCAGAACGATCGATGTGCTCCATGCGAACACAGTCAGTTTAGCCACCATGGTGGGGCTCATGATGGAGGTGTACCTCAGAGGGTGGCATATGGCCACATACCTATCAAAGGCCATGATCATCATCACCGTGTGGCAGGAAACGGTATAAGTTTGGCCGAAGAAGGCCTGGGAGACACACAAGGAGTAGCTGATGGATGGGTTGGTGGAGACGATGTCCAACATCATTCGAGGCAGAACCACCGTGCTTCCCAGGACGTCGTTGAAGGACAGGCTGAAGAACAGCAGGTACATTGGCTGCTGAAGGCTCCTGTCCATCAAAATAAGCAGCATGACCCCTAAGTTGGTGGTCAGGATGATCAGGTAGGCGACCAACACCAGGGCAAACGCTGGGTAAATGAAACGATGGGGAATGTCGATGCCCTGAATCAACAGGATGGGACTGTTGTAGGTTATGTTCATCCCAGATTTCCTGGGAAATTCTGTCAGACTGAGAAAAGCAGAATATTATGCAGTGCCTAACTTCTTGAACATGGCTCCATACACCAGAACATGACTAATAATAAAACCATGAATATGAGGTTAAAGTTCAAACAGATTTAATATGAACTATGGGCCAATTTTGCAGACTCCAATGAAGCCTAGTCCGAGATGAAATTCTATTTTCAAGACACAACTCAGATTCTAAGTCCTGGAAGTCCGTCAGGTTGACTTTCACATTTCCTTAATTAAGTTCAGAAAGCTGCTTGACTGGGTGCCTGAGAGCCTCAGTGACCCAGAGCAGACCCTGAAAACAGATCAAAAACTGATTAGATGAATATATATATATCAGAGAAATCCCATTATTATAACTGGAATAACTTATCTTTATTTCTAAGGTCTGCAAGAATCATCTGTACTGTTCCCAGTGCTCACACAATATCATCTAGTACAACTGCAGTAACTGAAGCATTCTATGACTGTACTGTAAAGTGTAAATACCTGTCTTAGGTTTCAGGTGAGCAGTCCTCTCTTCCTGACGGGCTCTCAGTTTTTATCCTGCCCTTTAGGGACCCTCCCCTCTCTGTCCTGTCACTCATTTAGGCAGGAGTGGCCGCCCCCACACTCAGTGATGATGTAATGAATCGAAACACGGGTGATGCTGCTTCTGACATATTACTGCAGTGTAACATGCTGCCTAGGGAATCAGAGCCACAGGTGCAGCCTCCCTGTGAGATACATTATTACTGCAGCAGTGTGGCATTTCTGTTCTTGGCCTGGATTCAATCAACATTTGTTATTCTCAGTTTCTCCCTGTGAGGGAGCGGGGGCGGTAGACCAAGAGGGAACGGATCGGGAACACAAACTTACCAATAAGAAGTTGAATAACCACTGATATAATCTTGGAAACCCTCACGTGTGGGGCCACTAGAGGAGAGGGAAAAAACATAAAACGGCAAAGAAACTCCCAGGTGGAAAGCCAACTGAAACAAAACTGCAAAATCCGTTGAACAGGGTAAATGCAGACTAGCACGGAATGCCTTTGGGAACAGGCAAGTCTCGTGAAAAAAGAACTGAAAAAAAGGGAACAAAACATTTCGCCAACAGAAAATTGACCTGAGAGATAACATTGGTCAGGGAAAAACAAGATTCCTCAATGGAACGTCGCTCGCTCCAAAATAGGGAAGGTCCAGGGGAACCACCCAACCAAAGACTAAAAGCAATACAGTCCTCCAACTAACTCTTTACCTCTTTACTTAGTGTACATGTCAGAATGAAACACCAAAGCCCAGAGCATTGCCAGGAAGTGACTTACATAGCTCTCCACACAGCTGACTGCAATCGGCAATGATTACACCCGCATTCCGCATGTGGAAGTTAATTTCATGCTGACCATGGCTGGCACGCCCTCACGTGGTAGAGAGGTAAAACCTGGAAATTCCATATGTCATCTGGGGAAACCATGACACTCCCACTATTTCTCCATGGCCTGCTCACAGTGGCGAAAGGAGCTGCTCGTAAAAGTAGGGAGGACAACCGAAAAATGTATTTCCGGAAATCAACATGAATATTATGATTAAAATCTCAGTTTAGCCTTAAATTAACGTGTTATGGACAATAATTCTGCTTAGGTGGAATTTTAATGTGATGAAATGACTGTTTTTGTGGCTTTGTGTTAAATGTTAAATGCTGGACCCCGACGGCACCGAAAAACAGGCAGATTTCACCCAACATTCCATTGTTTACATTTATGGAGCTCGAAAATGGTGACGCAGCAATAGCTTTTACTGGTTTACTTCACGCGCTCTTACATGGCAGTTGGTGGCAGTTGGAACTCTCAGAATTGTGACTGTAGCCAGGTCAAAATTTTCGCTGGATACTCAGTATGTCCAGCCTTATAAGTCCAAAGTCCCTGGTTACTTTTTAATAGTTTCAATGGATGTTGACAATAGACAGGTCAGACTTCAATCATGTTAACGCTCTCGAGCGTGCGTCTACGTTTAAGTAGCAAATAACCGTGTTGTATCCTTCTAACGTAATTTACATAGCAACTGAACTCTCGGATCACGCCGAATCACAGATTGCAACAAGATAAATTAATGACGATTCAGAAAAGATTTAAATAAATCCTATGGTGGGACTTTTGTGATTTATGGAGGGTGCGACAGAAATATTCGGTGCTGTTGAACGAAATCGAATGCTTTTATTTCTATCGTTCGAATGACCAAGTGCCGTTAAAAAGCAAATTTTATGGCTTTGTGCTATTCGCGTATGCTAGCTACATCATGCTAACCTCGTACAGGGATCAGTAAAGGCTTAGAACACGCTAGCACTTAGTTATTGTAAGTTTGATCACCTATACTATGAAGTAAAAAAGTGGACAAATTATGTTTTCTGCGAGAAATGTATTGGCAAACTCACATGCACAAACAGCGGTCTACATTCTAAAACTCCACTTTGACCTCCCTAGTAAAAGCGCGCCAAAAGCGAGCACCCGCCTGCATTGCTGTGCTTGGCCCCTGCTGGTCCTCTACTGTGAAGTGAAGGTTTTGCCATAGTTCAATCCAGCAAGCAATCCAGTCTCTTTGAATCTGAGCTGCCACTGGACAGTTGCATGGCATGTACAGAGCCAGAACTACTGTCTTTGAAGGTACATCTATAAGGGATGAAGCACAACCACCACTGCCAGCAGCTCCCATCTCCTCATGCAGTAATTGCATTCTACAGGCTACAGGCACAGCTTGATAATTTAGTTTCTGAATTCTTCGGCAGACGTGCCGTCCAAAACTTATAGGATAATTAATTATCCTAAATTTTCAACAAGTTTGTTAAACCAGATGATCACTGGTCTCAAACATATCATTAATAGTTAACAAAAAATATATTCACGGCTGTTAGATCTGAAGCGCAGGCGCTCCTTTCTATCAGCCGTTCACTTGTCAATCGGACCCATACCATCGAGCGTGTCTTAGCCTGCAGAACATATGCCGAGGGTTGGTTTGCTGCTGCCAAGCAAGAGATTCTGGACTTTTGTCTGCACAAGAACCCTAGTCATGTCCTAAGGGAGTTCATTGAAGCCTTAGACTGGCATAGGTGGATTTTGTCAGAGCAAAGTGAAAATATTCATTATCCACCTCTTTAATGTATGTATGTATTGTTTGTATGTTTATTATAAGTAGTTGTACTGTGTTTATTGGAGTTTTGGTTTCTTTTCCTTTGATTCACCTAAAACAGGTCTATCTAAATTTCCACTACCATACGCTCAACCTGCGTAGTAGTGAAGAATCAGGTATTTAAATTGGTGCATATCTCTATAAGGGACACGGAAACCATATTCACCACTCGCACTGGTTGTCATGTAACATCTTGCCATGATTTATGTGTAACAATATTTTCCCACATTTGTACCAAATGTATTAGTGTTCAGTTTTTGTATGGCCACGCTGAGATCATCCAGGTGTCTCACCCACAGTAGTACGTCATCAGCGAGATGAGCTCCTTCACGCATGAAGGTCTGACCTGTCCAGCGAGTCAATTGATCAACTGGAAGTGATTGAGGACTTCGCAATGGACCCGGTGCAACAGGTCGTCCAGGGCTAGCTCATCTACCAGCTCTGCCCAGGATGCCTACACATGGTGGGACTGGTGGGACTGGGTGTTCTGAGGGTCCGTCATCATCCACTCCCTAAAATCCTCTACCCCTTCTGCTTCGGTGATCAGCCCCCTGCAGGTGCCAACACTGTCGGGATTGAGACCCCAAGCATCCGCAGGGAATTACATGTACAGCCACGACTTTCACAGTGACCCCTTGGAACTGTGTTGTTTGTCCCACGGGGCCAAGGGGGGAATCTCTAAACCAGTAATAATTAACATTTGGTTTCATGCACTGGTCAGCTCGCTGACTTCCCCCTCCCGGAGCATATATTGTTAGCCCCCACCTTTTGGCACCCATGCCTGTGGGGGAGAACTAGAAAAGTGATCCTGGAGGAGTTTTCCTGGGCCCCCTGGGGAGCCCCCCTTCTCTCACATTCCTTACAGGTTGAGCACAGGAATACTGGAGATGGCATAAAGATGTTTCATGATGATCCCAGGTCAGAATATAGTAATGTTTGGTGTTATTCTGATTGGTTCAGTGCGACTGGTGTAACAGTCTGCCTTTGATATCATAACCATCCAGGAGCCGGGGGGAAACTGGGAAAACGCTGTCTCTGTAGAAGCCATTTGTTTTAGCTCCCTGACCAAGGTCTCACTGGTGGGACTTTGGCTGTAAATTACAGATGGGTGACCCATTCTTAGGGTCAAGAACTAAGGCCTGGATTTTGGAGATAAGGAGAAGAAATCAAGCAATCTGGGGTTTTGTCTCCTTTCCTTTAATTCACCCAAATCAGGTTTACCCAATAGGTATATTACCATGAGAGGCACAACTACATACTTACAGCATAATTCAGTTATCATGAAAACTCCCAACTACATTCATAGATATAATATCTTGCAACCTTTCCCCCCATCCATCCATCCATCCATTATCTGAACCCGCTTATCCTCCTTTCCCCCCCAACCATCCGAAATCTGATCCGCTCCTTACATAACACACCTCAACCCACAGTCAGCCCTACGACACTGGGTATCCAAAGGCAAAGTGGGACTCAGGAAGGGCTGCCATTTGTGAGGAACCTGAGAGCTGGGGCTTCTGGTATGTGTCAAAGGAACAGAGGACAATACTGTTTGAACTAGCTTTGGGGAGGTTCGGGCCATCGGCGCCGAAGGAAATAAGGGGAAGATGAATGGTGGCTGTATGAAGTGATTTAACGGCAGTTGGGTCACAGGGGTTTCCCTGACCAAATAATGGGAAAAGAATCCTTCAGGGCATTTGTGCCCCCCTCTGCGTGACCCCACAACTGGTCACTTCCAAGGGGAAAGACTCCAGACAATGCCACAGTGCCCTCATTTGGGCACTGCTGTCATTACACCGTTGGCTGCTCACCTGGATTAAATATTCAAAACTGCTGTTGAGATAGTAAATAGACCTGGTAAAACCTTGAAAACATTGCCCATGTGATCCTTGTATTATTGCATTATGTCTTATGTAATGGTAACAGGAATTGCATGTAAAATGGAGAATCAGGAGGGAAGTTTCATGGTAACTGCAACATAATAAAACATGAGGGTAATCTGTTTGGTATGAATGTGATCCGCTAAAATCAAGGAATTGGTTGAGATACATTTCATACCAAATGGAGTTTAATAAACCATCGTTTCAGTCACTCCTGTGTGGAAAACCTGCATGTCCTCTCTTGGTAATCATCTAATTTTCCGAACTTAACAACCCTCAAGGGTGGGGGTCTAAATTCCAGATTTGACCACCCCTCCAGGTTCATTTATGGCACTGCCGCCTGGTTCAAACATGATTTGGCATAAAAGCAAGGGAGACAGACAAATCTGGAAAGATCACATTCAACTTCCCACACAACATGTCTTGTGTATGTAAGTATCAGGAAGATGGCATTCGACTTCCCACACGGCATCTGTGTTTGTGTGTAGCCAAAGCAGGCTAGGTATGATTATTTACTCTATCTCTATTCTTAATTTGTGTATTTTGTAATTGACTACTGGTATTCAAAAGCAAATAACCTACCTGTCTGCGAATAAACTATTTAGTTTGTAACTTGCGTGATCTCCATGACTCTAATTCATCTTGTACCTTTTCAGCCTAAATTACAACTGATCAGTGGCTTGGTACTTTTGTGGTGTTTCCAAGCTGGGAAAGGCAGCCAAGTTCGGGCCAAAGGATTGGTGGTGCATGGCTCTTGTAATTTGATGCAAAGGGAACCCATGGGCGTTTCTACTCCGGTTCCTGTCAAGTTTGCTCTAAGGAGCCCTCTAAATGCACGCCGACCTGGGCTCGCAACTATCATGTCAATTTAGTGCATGTATTGTGTTGGCAAGACAGACACTCAGCCTCTGAGTTCTCCGCCAAACTGAGATTCAGCAATAATGCAAATCCCAGGAGCATATATTGAGTAATGGTGGCTCAAGTCGAGTGTAATCACTCCCGAGGTTCGCGTATGTTTCAAACCCAAATTTCTAAATTATATCTTAAATGGAGTCAGATAACGAAGGTAAATGTATTGGCCCTACTGTGGAGATTCTTGGTCAGCCCGGACCAGTAAAGAGCGGAAGGCAGAGTGGTACTACTGTCTTTGTAACGTGGTTTATTCATTAGCTGATCTAGACTCTCCGCATAGCGGTCATTACTATTTAACCCCACTAATATTCTTCCAGCAACACCAGAAGGACAAGCATGCTCACTATATTCTGTCATTGGGTTAGCGCGGGGTTTTACAGTTTGGTGACCTTAGAATTACGTCTCTGTTTTTTGCGGACGACGTGGTTCTGCTGGCTTCATCAGACCGTGACCTTCAGCACCCACTGGAGCAGTTCGCAGCTGAGTGTGAAGCGGCCAGGATGAGAGTCAGCACCTCCAAATCCGAGGCCATGGTTCTCTGCCAGAAAACGGTGGATTGCTCCCTCCAGGTTGGGAACGAGCCATTGCAGTGAAGGAGTTCAAGTATCTCGGGGTCTTGTTCACGAGTGAAGGTAGAAGGGAGCGTGAGATCGACAGGCGGATTGGTGCAGCGTCAGCAATAATGCGCAATAATAATTGCACCGGACCGTCGTGGTGAAGACCTTCGGATCAGCTCTCGATTTACCGGTCGATCTAAGTCCCAACCTTCACCTATAGTCACAAGCTTTGGGTAGTGACCAAAATAACGAGATTGCGGATACAAGTGGCCGAAATTAGCTTCCTCCATAGGGTGGCTGGGCTCAGCCTTAGAGATAGGGTGAGGAGCTCAGACATCCAGAGGGAGCTCGGAGTAGAGCCGCTGCTCCTTCGCGCCGAAAGGAGCCAATTGAGGTGGTTCGGGCATCTGATCAGGATGCCTCCCGGGCGCCTCCCATTGGAGGTTTTCTGGGCACGTCCAACTAGGCGGAGACCACAAGGTAGACCCAGAACCGGCTGGAGATTATATATCTCTCCTGGCCTGGGAATGCCTCGGGATCCCCCAGGAGGAGCTGGAATGTGTTGATGAAGAGAGGAACGCCTGGAATACCCAGCTTAGCCGACTGCCACCGCGACCCGACTCCGCATAAGCGGGTGAAAATGGATCGATGGATGGATTATAGCCCTAGAATTTACATTACATTACATTATTGGCATTTGGCAGACGCTCTTATCCAGAGCGACGTACAACAAAGTGCATACCCATAACCAGGGATAAGTTCGCTGAAAGACCCTAGAGGTAAGTACAATTTCAACTGCTACCTGTACAACAAAGATAAGGACAAGGGCCATTTTTTTTTTTTTTTTTTTTTTTTTTTTTAAACAAACAAACAGAGCAAAAGTCACCAAAGTTGTGAATGTTACACTCTGATCCTGTCAGGGCCCAATTCTGGCGGAACGGCTCAAAAACTGTTTTGCACTCTGCTGGAACATGTTCTGTGTATGACAGCACACATACATCAAATGCAGAAAGCATGTATGCATATACTCTCTCTCACTCCAATCCATTACCTCTTTATTAACATTTATTTATACAGGCCGAAATCATTAAGGGAAAATAAAGCCTTTTGTCATGGTTAGGGAAGCAGTGGCCCTGGTTTTGTTTATTGACATTGGCCATCTTTTAAGAGAGGGCCATTCAGTATTGGTGAAAGAAGTGATGCTGTTGCTTCTTAGAGAGGCAAAATGGCTAACTGTGAAACTCGTCATTAAGCTTGATCATTTGTTTCACAAAGAATTGGCAAAGAAAAGAAAATTCTTGGTCTATCAGCTTTAATAAAATGACAGGGAGTAATACGATTCTGTCATATGTCATCAGAGGTATGCGTGTATGTGTGTAATTTATCAAATGATATAAACATACAGGAAAGAACAGTCCAAGAAATACAAATGTTACAGATTCACTGGTCAACTGACACGAAAGAAAGTAAAGAATGCAGTAAACTGGGAGGGTGCTGTAAGCCAGTCATAAGTAACATTTGGTCTCATGTGCTGGTCAGCTTGCTGACTTCCCCCTCCTGGAGCATACATTGTTAGCCCCCACCATTGGCACACATGCCTGTGGGGGAGAGCTAGAGAAGGATTCTAAGAGGCGCCTTCTTGGGCCATCTTTTCTCACATTCCAGAACAGGAATATTGGAGATGGAATGAAGATGTTTCATGATAATCCCAGGTCAGAATATGTTGATGTTTGGTGTTATTCTGATGCGACTGGTGTAATGGTCTAGTTTTTGTAACAGTCTACCGTTGATATCATAACCATTCAGGAGCCGAGGGGAAACTGGGCAAAAGCTGTCTCTGTAGAAGCCATGTGTTTTAGCCCCCTGCCTGGTGGGCCTGGCTGTAAATTATAGATGGGTGACTCACTTTTAGGGTCAAGAACTAAGGCCTGGATTTCGGAGATAAGGAGAAGAAACCAAACAGTCTGAGATGTCTCCTTTCCTTTCATTCACCCAAATCAGGTTTATCCCAAAGGTATATTACCATGAGAGGCACAAAGACATATTTACAGCATAATGCAGTTATCATGAAAACTCCCAACTACAGCATTCATAGATATGATGGGGCGGCCTGTAGCATAGTGGTTAAGGTCAGGAAGGGCTGCCATTTGTGAGGGGCCTGAGAGCTGGGGTTTCAATGTTGTTTAGACTACCTGTTGGGGAGTTAAGATGTATGAGTGGTCCAAGGCCAGTCGGGTCATGGGAAAAGAATCCCGAACATTGGTGACCTCCCTGTGACCCCATACCTGGTCACTTCCAAGGGGGAAGACTCCGGACAATGCCCTCTTGGATTAAATATTCAAAACTGCTATTAAGATAGTAAATAGACCCGGTAACACCTTGAAAACATTGCCCATGTGATCCTTGTATTATTGCATTAAGTCTTATGTAATGGTAACAGGAATTGCATGTAAAATGGATAATCAGGAGGGAAGTTTCATGATAACTGCAACATAATAAAACATAAGGGTAATCTGTTTGGTATGGATGTGATCTGATAAAATCAAGGAATCGGATGAGATACATTTCATACCAAATGGAATTTAATAAACTATAGTTTCAGTATCCCAAGGGAAAACCTACACGTCCTCTCCTGGTAATCATCTCATTTTCCCTACTCAACAACCCCCAACGGTGGGGGTCTAAATTCCAGATTTGACCACCCCTCCAGGTTGATTTATGGCACTGCCGCCTGGTTCCAAACGTATGATTTGGCATAAAAGCAAGGGAGACAGACCAATCTGGGAAGATCGTATTCGACTTCCCACACAACATGTCTTGTGTATGTATGTATGTATGTATGTGTAGCAGTGGAAGATCGTATTCGACTTCCCACACAGCATATTGTACGTGTATGTAAGTATCAGGAAGATCGTATTCGACTTTCCATACGGCATATTCTATACTCTGTGTTTGTGTGTAGTCCAAGCAGGCTAGGTATGATTATTTACACTCTCTATTCTTAATTTGTGTATTTTATAATTGATTATGATATTCTGAAGCTAATAACCTACCTGTCTGCGAATAAACTATTTTGTTTGTAACTTGCGTGATCTCCATGACTCTAATTCATCTTGTACCTTTTCAGCCTAAATTACAACTGAATACTCAGGGGGAAATGGTGGCCAAAGACCGACCGATCGGCGGGGCGGTACACCTGTGGTAGTTCTAAGCTGTGTGGCCAGCAATTTCTGTCCCTTAAGGGTCGGGGGACGCACGGCTCTTGTAATCTGGTGCGAAGGGAACCCATGGGCGTTACGGCGCTGGTTCCTGCCAAATTAGCTCTAAGGAGCCCAGTTAATGCTACGCCGACCTGGGCTCGCAACTATCATGGCAGGTTTGCATGTATTGTGTTGACTGGACCCTCAGCCTCTGAGTTCTCCACCGAACTGAGATTTCAGCAGTAATGCTAATCCCGGGAGCATATATTGAGTAATGGTGGCGCAGGTACAAGTCGAATGTAATCACTCCCGAGGTCCGCGTAAGTTGCAAACCCAAATTTCTAAATTATATTTTAAATGGAGTCAGATAAACGAGTAAAACTATAGTAACCACTAAGCGTACAATACGGCCCCGTTTGAGAACGGAGAATATTAAGAATTGTACTGATCCGTTTCTGGCCAGCTATAAGCGGGATATGGGGCAGGTCAATCCATATCCGACCCATGGCAACGGACCCAGTATATTCTTAAACATAATTGTGCTCTGTTCTTGTACGGAGGATAATAATTAACCCAACTAATGTTCTCCCAGCAACGCCAGAAGGACAAGCACGCAAAACCCCCTTCGGCCCCCGCTAAATTCCGTCATTGGGTTAGCTGTGGGGTTTTACAGTGCTTTTCAGAGACAAAATAAATAGACATTCTCTGGGCCACCAGAATGCCTGTCTTAGATGTATAAAGTTGAGCAAAATAAATGCAAACTGCAGAGTTACAGACTCACTGGACAACTAAACAGGGTATGAACCCATTTACCAAGATCTTTAATATGAATGCCTTCTTATTCTATTCGGACAGATTGTGCACTAAATGAAAACAAGTCACATCTCTCATTGATAACAACGTGACAGACACTTCTACCTCTGGAGTTGCATATTGGGCACATATAAAGTTTATTATAAAAAGTTGGGCTAGTTGGGTGAGTTTTTGGATAATTTTCAGCATTTAAGCTTTTGGTTTGGGGTGTGTTTGGGGTGCGTTTCCTGATAACGGTGTCTCTTAGCGCTTGACGAAGACTCTCTAAGGTATACCTTACTAAAGTTGTTTACTTCTCTACGTGTGTTCCCCAAACTATCACTTGGGCTGTTGCTTAAGGGATAGCTTCCACGTGCAACGTTGTTAGGCCCATCGACTTGCTCTAATATCGATTATGCACTCCATGCAGTGACTGTTTGACTGCGTTATGAGAGAAAGTACTGTTATTTTTTAATAAAACATAGCAGGAATACTTTAAAATATTACATTCATCATGACTTGTG
The DNA here is from genome assembly GCF_963514075.1 of Conger conger. Classification (NCBI taxonomy): domain Eukaryota; kingdom Metazoa; phylum Chordata; class Actinopteri; order Anguilliformes; family Congridae; genus Conger; species Conger conger. The sequence continues at coordinate 60,823,209 of NC_083766.1, forward strand.
GGAACGTATTAATATAATTAAAATCGTACAAACTAAATTATCCAACTGTATATATAATTTTCGCCAAATTATATATACAGTTAGTGATACGGTTTCTGGCTACGCCATCTAGCAATATGCCTTCTTTGGCATGTCATGTTTTATTTAAATTTTTTTAATATCTTTGTATGACTTTGCAATCAGGGTTGATTTAGCAGAAGCACCATCACATTACTGGCGTCATTCTCAATTTTCTATGATTAGCTGACGTTTTCAGTAAAAGCGCACCAACAAGCAAAACGCACCAACACAAAATCAACGTTATTTATATATATATAGATATTTTTTTTTTGGTATGGTGGAAAAAAACGGAAATAAGCAGCTTCATAGCAAAGGAAATGGAGATAATGTTACACGTAGCGCTGAATAAAGAAACATTATTTTCCAGTTTTAAGACTACGGTGTCCAAAAAAAACAAGAAAGGACTATGGTTTAACATCACTCCAGCACACAGAGAGAGTGGGAAATCGTCAGTTTATGAATATCATTTAAAAGTCAATTAGGCAACATGCATCCTTCGTAATTTACAATTTTATTATTTGCATGTAAACAGTGACATTAAAGTGGTATTTTAGTAATATTATTAGCAAACTACAACTGTAGAATTATTAGTGTACATATTGCTGAACAGATTGAGATGTAACTAAGAGCAACAGCTGATTTCAGAGGATTGCGGTCGTAACAGTGGTGGCCACAAGCAGAGTGAGCTGACAACATCGCTAAGGTATAGCTAAGAGCGGTCCAAACCAACCTCACGTATGTACGACGTACAGAAGGTATACTTAGCTAAGAACATTTTGGGAAACACGCTAAAGTGTTAAGGTAGAGCTTAAGGTACAACTTATGAATGACGTAGCATTAAGAAGGCTTCGGGAAACGCACCCCTAACCATTCTCCTCTGACTTCTCTCATTAAGAAGGCATTTTTGCCCAAAGAACTTCTACTCACTGAAGGTTTTTGGTTTTTTTGCACCATTCTCTGCAAACTCTAGAGATTGTTGTGTGTGAAAATGCCAGGAGAACAGCAGTTTTTAAAATACTCAAACCATTCCCTCTGTCACCAACAAAGCTCAAAGTCAAATTTCTTCCCAATTCAGATGTTTGGTCTGAATAGCAACTGAACCTCCTAGCCATTTCTGCATGGTTGAATGAAGTGAGTTGCTGCTATATTATTGGCTGACTAGATATTTGTATTAACAAGCCGGTGTACAGGTGTGACTAATTGAGTGGTCACTAAGTGTATATGACAGTGTAAGACACTTGTTTAACATGTAGATAAGAGCATCCATTATGCTGCAGTTTGTTTAAAGGCCACATTATTTCATTACTGCAGCTGGGTTACTTTTGAACATAGTATCTGCACAATCTTGGTCCTTAGTTCCTTGATCTGTATAGCATATATGATGGGGTTCATATTGGCGGGAATGATGAGATGGAGAAGTCCCGCCAACGTCCGGTAGCCATTGTGAATCTGTAGACGATGCAAAATGATGAGGAGGTATCCGGAGCAGAGCATGATCAGATAGAGGACCAGATGGGAGGCGCAAGTCTGCATGGCCTTTCTGTTCAGCTCCTTGTTCTTTTTGGAGACACAGCTGATCAGGATCCTGAAATATGTGAAGGCCACGCTGGCGATGGACAATCCAATGAGTATGATACTGCTGGTAAGCCCAGTGATGTTGTTAATGCTTAAGTCCTGGCAGGAGAGCTTGTACAGAGATGCAATGTCACAGAAGGCATTAAGAATAATGGAACGGCAACGTGTTAGCCGTACTGCGAGGCCCAGTACGATGGAGATCATGGTTATTGATGTGCTCCATGCGGACACAGTCAGTTTAGCCACCATGGTGGGGCTCATGATGGAGGTGTACCTCAGAGGGTGGCATATGGCCACATACCTGTCAAAGGCCATGATCATCATCACTGTGTGGCAGGATATGCCATAAGTGTGGGTGAAGAAGGCCTGGGAGACACACCAGGAGTAGCTGATGGACGGGTTGGTGGAGACGATGTCCAACATCATTCGAGGCAGAACTACCGTGCTTCCCAGGACGTCGTTGAAGGACAGGCTGAAGAACAGCAGGTACATTGGCTGCTGAAGGCTCCTGTCCATCAAAATAAGCAGCATGATCCCTATGTTGGTGGTCAGGATGATCAGGTAGGCGACCAAAACCAGGGCAAACGCTGGGTAAATTAAACGATGGGGAATGTCGATGCCCTGAATCAACAGGATGGGACTGTTGTAGGTTATGTTCATCCCAGATTTCCTGGGAAATTCTGTCAGACTGAGAAAAGCAGAATATTATGCAGTGCCTAACATCTTGAACATTAACAGTTTCTGGTGTTTTGGCTCCATACATCAGAACATGACAAATAATAAAACCATGAATATGAGGTTTAAGTTCAGACAGATTTAATATGAAATATGGGCCAATATTGCAGACTCCAATTAAGCTTAGTCCAAGATGAAATTCTATTTTCAATAAACAACTCAGATTCTAACTCCTGAAAGTCAGTCAGGTTGACTTTCACATTTCCTTAATTAAGTTCAGAAAGCTGCTTGACTGGGTGCCTGAGAGCCTCAGTGTCCCAGAGCAGACCCTGAAAACAGAACAAAAACTGACGCGTGATTAGAGAAATATATATATCAGAGAAATCCCATTATTATAACTGGAATAACTTATCTTTATTTCTAAGGTCTGCAAGAATCATCTGTACTGTTCCTAATGCTCAGACAATATCATCTAGTTCAACTTGAATCGCAGTAACTGAACCATTCTATGACTGTACTCGTAAATGTAAAGGTGTAAATACCTGTCTCAGGTTTCAGGTGGGCAGTCGTCTCTTCTTGACGGGCTCTCAGGTTTTATCCTGCCCTTTAGGGGCCCTCCCCTCTCTGTCCTGTCACTCATTTAGGCAGGAGAGGACCGCCCCCACACTCAGGGATGATGTTATGAATCGAAACACGGGTGATGCTGCTTCTGACATATTACTGCAGTGTAACATGCAGCCTAGGGAATCAGAGCCACAGGTGCAGCCTCCCTGTGAGATACATTATTACTGCAGCAGTGTGGCATTTCTGTTCTTGGCCTGGATCCAATCAACATTTGTTATTCTCAGTTTCTCCCTGTGAGGGAGCGGGGGGGCGGGAGACCAAGAGGGAACGGATCGGGATCACAAACTTACCAATAAGAAGTTGAATAACCACTGATATAATCTTGGAAACCCTCACTAGAGGAGAGGGAAAAAACATAAAACGGGAAAGAAACTCCCAGGTGGAAAGCCAACTGAAACAAAACTGCTAAATCCATCGAACAGGGTAAATGCAGACTAGCACGGAATGCCTTTGGGAACAGGCAAGTCTCGTGAAAAAATAACTGAAAAAAGGGGACCAAAACATTTCGCCAACAGAAAATTGACCTGAGAGATAACATTGGTCAGGGAAAAACAAGATTCCTCAATGGAACGTCGCTCACTCCAAAATAGGGAAGGTCCAGGGGAACCGCCCAACCAAAGACTAAAAGCAATTCAGTCCTTCAACTAACTCTTTACCTCTTTACTTAGTGTAAATGTCAGAATGAAACACCAAAGCCCAGAGCATTGCCAGGAAGTGACTTACATAGCTCTCCACACAGCTGACCACAATCGTCAATGATTACACCCGCATTCAGCATGTGGAAGTTAATTTCATGCTGACCATGGCTGGCACGCCCTCACGTGGTAGAGAGGTAAAACCTGGACATTCCATATGTCATCTGGGGAAACCATGACACTCCCACTATTTCTCCATGGCCTGCTCACAGTGACGAAAGGAGCTGCTAGTAAAAGTAGGGAGGACAACCGAAAAATTTATTTCCGGAAATCAACATGAATATTATGATTAAAATCTCAGTTTAACCTTGAATTAACGTGTTAATAATAATTCTGCTTAGGCAGAATTTTAATGTGATGTAATTACTGTTTTTGTGGATTTTAAGCGCTCATTTTACCAGCATTCCATCAATGTTAAATGCTGGACCCCGATGGCACCAAAAAACAGGCAGATTTCCCCCAACATTCCATTGTTTACATTTATGGAGCTCGAAAATGGTGACACAGCAATAGCTTTTACTGGTTTACTTCACGCGCTCTTACATGGCAGTTGGTGGCAGTTCGAACTCTCAGAATTGTGACTGTAGCCAGGTCAATATGTTCGCTGGATACTCGGTATGTCCAGCCTTATAAGTCCAAAGTCCCTGGTTACTTTTTAATAGTTTCAATGGATTTTGACAATAGACATGTCAGACTTCAATCATGTTAACGCTCTCGAGCGTGCGTCTACGTTTAAGTAGCAAATAACCGTGTTGTATCCTTCTAACGTAATGTACATAGCAACTGAACTCTCGGATCACTCCGAATCACAGATAGCAACAAGATAAATTAATGACGATTCAGAAAATGTATAACTTTTAAAGATTTAAATAAATCCTATGGTAGGACTTTTGCGATTTATGGAGGGTGCGACAGAAATATTTGGTGCTGTTGAACGAAATCGAATGCTTTTATTTCTATCGTTCGAATGACCAAGTGCCGTTAAAAAGCAAATTTTATGGCTTTGTGCTATTCGCCTATGCTAGCTACATCATGCTAACCTCGTACAGGGACCAGTAAAGGCTTAGAACATTAGTTATTGTAAGTCTGATCACCTATACTGTGAAGTAAAAAAGTGGAGAAATTATGTTTTCTGCGAGAAATGTATTGGCGAACTCACGTGCACAAACAGCGGTCTACATTCTAAAACTCCACTTTGCCCTCCATAGTAAAAGGGCCAAGCGAGCACCCGCCTCCACTGCTGTGCTTGGCCCCTGCTGGTCCTCTACTGTGAAGTGAAGGTTTTGCCATAGTTCAATCCAGCAAGCAATCCAGTCTCTTTGAATCTGAGCTGCCACTGGACAGTTGCATGGCATGTACAGAGCCAGAACTACTGTCTTTGAAGGTACATCTACAAGGGATGAAGCGCAACCACCACTGCCAGCAGCTCCCATCTCCTCATGCAGTAATTGCATTCTTTGCTGAGCTAGCAACTGAGGAAGGCAACCACCTTCTCCCCCTTTTCAATTAGCTGCAACAGGACTACGTCAAGGCCCAAGTTGCTTGCATCAGAGTTCAGGTGAAGGGTTTCCTAGAGTCAAACAGGTCAAGTACGGGGTGGGGGGGTGACAAGTGCAACACATATGTGTGTTCACTAACAACATTTCTATTGTTAAAATATATTTTGCCCTTCTCTTATAGGTGGCCGGGCCTTATCCCATGGGGCCCAGCTGGGCACAGCCCGAATTGGTAACGTGGGGTCGCCACCCTGTGGGCTCACCACCTGCAGGGGTCAGCATCGGAGATGGGTGCTTTGCCCAACGGGCAGTGGGCAAAGGCGAGGATCCGGGTGTGCTAATCCTCAGCGTCGCAGACTGCTTCTGGGGACGTGGAACGTCACATCTCTGGTTGGGAAGGAACCAGAGCTAGTGCGGGAGGCGGAGCGGTACCAACTAGATATAGTTCGGCTCACCTCCACGCACAGCACTGGTTCCAGAACCAAACTCCTGGTGAGGGGCTGGACTCTGTTCTTTTCTGGAGTTGCTCAGGGTGAGAGGTGCCGGGCGGGTGTGGGGATACTCACAAGCCATCGGCTGAGTGCCACTGTGTTGGAGTTTCACCCGGGGAACGTGAGGGTCGCCTCTTTGCGACTATGTGTCGCTGGGGGGAAAGCTCTGACTGTCGTTTACTACCTACATAAAAAATATACATACATACTCCACCTTTACAACACACCTTAAAACATGGCTTTGCGATAACTACAACTGCATACATTAATCTCTGTCAGATATGACGTGTGTTATGTACACCTCCATCTTTGCTACCCACCTGCAAATGTCTGTATTTGTTTCAATGTCTGGATGCTACTGTGCCTGTATGCTGCTGTGTCTGTATGCTACTATGTCTGTATGCTATTATGTCTGTATGTTGCTGTGTCTGTATGTCTGCTATGACTATTTGCTCTTCCCTTGTCCCCTTGTACTGTTTTATCTCATGTACTGCATTGATGTTGCTGCCATTTGTGCTTGCATGTCTTGTCTCCCCGCATGTTTGTGCTTGCTCCAATTGTGCTTGATATGTTTGTATGTCTTGCTCCATTTGTGTGTGCTTGCTGCAACTGTAATTTTATCATTTTTTTAACTAATGTATTTTAGGGAGCCTATTGTCAACTGGCCGGGGACTACAGCTGGAAATTAGTCATGTAGGCTAAAGCTGCTCCATTTACTGTTTACAGTTAATTAATGGGGACTGTCCACGACATTATAAACAAATAGATTCAAATTCAAATTCTAATTTGTTTGTGCTTATGCACCAAATGGCAGTTCAGAGTATCCGGTCTTCTTGGAGTCACTGGGCGGCATCCTGGAAAAGGTGCCGCCTGGAGGCTCCATAGTTCTGCTGGGTGACTTCAACACTCACGTGGGCAATGACGGAGAAATCTGAAAGGGGGTGATTCGGAGGAATGGCCTGCCTGATCTTAACCCGAGCGGTGTCTTGTTATTGGACTTCTGTGCTGGTCATGGATTGTCCATAACAAACACCATATTTCGAGCATAGGGTAGCTCATAAGTGTACTGGTACCAGAGCACCTTAGGCCAAAGATCAATGATAGACTTTATGGTCGTATCATCAGACCTGCGGCCATGGACACTCGGGTGAAGAGAGGAGCAGAGCTGCCAACTGATCACCACCTGGTGGTGAGTTTGATCAAGTGGCTGGGGAGCCTGCCAGACAGACCCCATGAACCAAAACGTGTAGTGAGGGTGAACTGGGAACATCTGGCTGAGCCCCCCGTCCGCGAGGTCTTCAACTCCCACCTCCGGAGGAACTGCTCACGCATCCCGGGGGAGACCGGGGACATGGAGTAGGAGTGGGCCATGTTCAAAACCTCCATTGCTGCTTCTTAGAGAGGCAAAATGGCTAACTGTGAAACTTGTCATTAAGCTTGATAATTCTTTTCACAAAGAATGGGCAAAGAAAAGAAAAAGATCCATCCATTATCTGAACCTGCTTATCCTGAACAGGGTTGCAGGGGGGCTGGAGCCTATCCCAGCATACATTGGGCGAAAGGCAGGAATACACCCTGGACAGGGCGCCAGTCCATCGCAGGGCACACACACCATTCATTCACACACTCATACCTACGGGCAATTTAGACTCTCCAATCAGCCTAACCTGCATGTCTTTGGACTGTGGGAGGAAACCGGAGTACCCGGAGGAAACCCACGCAGACAGGGGGAGAACATGCAAACTCCGCACAGAGAGGCCCCGGCCGACAGGGATTCGAACCCAGGACCTCCTTGCTGTGAGGCGGCAGTGCTACCCACTGCACCATCCGTGCCGCCCAACACAAAATCAACATTATTTTTTTTGTTTGTTTTTATTTCTTTTTTTTACATAAGATGTGGTGGAAAAAAAGTGAAATAAGCGGTCCCACAGCTTCATAGCAAAGGAGATATTGTTAGATGTGGCGCTGAATAAAGAAACATTATTTTCCAGTTTTAAGACTACGGTGTCCAAAAAAAAACAAGAAACAACTAGGGTTAAACATCACTCCAGGACACAGAGAGAGTGGGAAATCGTCAGTTTATGAATATCATTTAAAAGGCAATTAGGCAACATGCATCCTTCGTAATTTACAATTTTATTATTTGCATGAAAACAGTGCCATTAAAATGGTATTTTAGTAATATTATAAGCCAACTACAACTGTACAATTATTAGTGTACATATTGCTGAACATTATTTTAACATCTTTGTCATAGTACCTTACCAGACCAAACTTACGAACGTACAACGTACATGTCACGCTTCATGTTTGTCACGTCATGTTTCATGTTTAGTTATTGTCTTGGTTACCTTATTGTCAGGTCACGTATTATGTTAGTCTAGTCTCGCTATGTTTTTATGTTTTATTTCTTGTTACATTTTATTGTTTTGTCATGTTATGTTTCATGCTTAGTTCTTGTTACCATTTTTTTCTTTGTCTTGCCATGTTATGTTATATAGTTTGTCATAATTTAACTTTGTTTCATGTTATGTGGTTCTGTTAATTGTTTTGCATACATTCTTTCATGTCTTTCTGCAAACCTTGCATTCCTGCTTTCTCTCTCTCTCTTTTTGTCACTCACAACCTAATTGTTTCAATTTCCCTTGTCTTCTTACTAATCTACTAACTTTAGATCAGGATTGGGTAATACTAACATTCTAACCATGTGTTCATGTTACCTTACGTTTCTTGTGCATGTCATTTACTAATTTACTAACGCTAGGGCAGGATAGGTTTATTACTAATGATTACAAATTACCCTGTTAACATGTCAATCCTCCACACCTGATTTCCATTCTCAAGCTGCTCTCAAGCTAATTGTCTGCACCTGTCTTCACCTGCATATAAGCTCAGTTCCATGTCTTGTCTTTGCAAAATTGTTGCCTCCTGTTCGTCAGTGGATCTCTTTAGCATTTTTGTCAAGCCACCCGTTACGATCCAAGCCTGTTTATTGACCAAAGATTATTGACTTCTGTTTTGTTGACCATTGCCTAAGTGTACCACGACTTTGCCTGCTGTCTTTGTGCTTTTGCCCCGTGGAGCAGAATTCGGTCTTGACTCTTGCGCCGTCATCGACCCTGAGCCTGCCTACCGTTTTTGCATGGTGTACCGATTACGAGACTGCCTTCTCTCTTGGTACTGTACTTTGGTTTTTGGCTGGATGAACATTGCTTGATCTTTGACTACGCTCACTGGACATTCCCTGAATAAAGCCCTGACGGGACTTTATTATACCCCTGTTTCTGAATCGTGCATTTTGGGTCCAACGCCCCACGCACCTATCTCAGTACAGAAGGTATACTTAGTTAAGAACATTTTGGGAAACACACTAAAGCATTAAGGTAGAGCTTAAGGTACAATTTATGAATGACGTAGCATTAAGAAGGCTTCGGGAAACGCACCCCTAACCATTCTCCTCTGACTTCTCTCATTAAGAAGGCATTTTTGCCCATAGAACTTCTACTCACTGAATGTTTTTGGTTTTTTTGCACCATCACCAACAGTCAAATTCTTCCCAATTCAGATGTTTGGTCTGAATAGCAACTGAACCTCCTAGCCATTTCTGCATGCTTGAATGAAGTGAGTTGCTGCTATATGATTGGCTGACTAGATATTTGCATGAACAAGCCGGTGTACAGGTGTAACTAATTAAGTGGTCACTAAGTGTATATGACAGTGTAAGACACTAGTTTAACATGTAGATAAGAGCATCCATTATGCTGCAGTTGGTTTAAAAGCCACATTTTTTCATTACTGCAGCTGGGTTACTTTTGAATAAAGTATCTGCACAATCTTGGTCCTAAGTTCCTTGGTCTGTAGAGCATATATGATGGGGTTCATGTTGGCGGGAATGATGAGAAAGAGAAGTGCCGCCAATGTCCGGTAGCCGTTGTGAATCGGGAGACGATGCGAAATCATGACGAGAAATCCGGACCAGAGCATGATCAGATAGAGGACCAGATGGGAGGCGCAGGTCTGCACGGCCTTTCTGTTGAGCTCCTTGTTCTTTTTGGAGACACAGCTGATCAGGATCCTGAAATATGTGAAGGCCACGCTGGTAATGGACAATCCATTGATTATGGTAATGTGGGTGAGCCCGGTGATGTTGTTGATGCTTAAGTCCTGGCAGGAGAGCTTGTACAGAGATGAAATGTCGCAGAAGGCATTCAGAATAATGGAACGGCAGCGTGTTAGCCATACTGCGAGGCCCAGTGTGATGGAGTTCAGTGCGATCGATGTGCTCCATGCGGACACAGTCAGCTTAGCCACCATGGTGGGGCTCATGATGGAGGTGTACCTCAGAGGGTGGCATATGGCCACATACCTGTCAAAGGCCATGATCATCATCACTGTGTGGCAGGATATGCCATAAGTGTGGGTGAAGAAGGCCTGGGAGACACACCAGGAGTAGCTGATGGACGGGTTGGTGGAGACGATGTCCAACATCATTCGAGGCAGAACCACCGTGTTTCCCAGGACGTCATTGAAGGACAGGCTGAAGAACAGCAAGTACATTGGCTGCTGCAGGCTCCTTTCCATCAAAATAAGCAGCATGACCCCTATGTTGGTGGTCAGGATGATCAGGTAGGGGACCAACAGCAGGGCAAACGCTGGGTAAATGAAACGATGGGGAATGTCGATGCCCTGAATCAACAGGATGGGACTGTTGTAGGTTATGTTCATCACAGATTTCCTGGGAAATTCTGTCAGACTGAGAAAAGCAGAATATTATGCAGTGCCTAACTTCTTGAACATGGCTCCATACACCAGAACATGACAAATAATAAAACCATGAATATGAGGTTAAAGTTCAAACAGATTTAATATGAACTATGGGCCAATTTTGCAGACTCCAATGAAGCCTAGTCCAAGATGAAATTCTATTTTCAAGACACAACTCATATTCTAAGTCCTAGAAGTCCGTCAGGTTGACTTTCACATTTCCTTAATTAAGTTCAGAAAGCTGCTTGACTGGGTGCCTGAGAGCCTGTGTCCCAGAGCAGACCCTGAAAACAGACCAAAAACTGATGTGAAAACAAATATATATATATCAGAGAAATCCCATTATTATAACTGGAATAACTTATTTTTATTTCAAATGTCTGCAAGAATCATCTGTACTGTTCCCATTGCTCACACAATATCATCTAGTTTGAATCGCAGTAACTGAACCATTCTATGACTGTACTTGTAAATGTAAAGGTGTAAATACCTGTCTTAGGTTTCAGGTGAGCAGTCCTCTCTTCTTGACGGGTTCTCAGGTTTTATCCTGCCCTTTAGGGACCCTCCCCTCTCTGTCCTGTCACTCATTTAGGCAGGAGAGGACCGCCCCCACACTCAGTGATGATGTAATGAATTGAAACACGGGTGATGCTGCTTCTGACATATTACTGCAGTGTAACATGCAGCCTAGGGAATAAGAGCCACAGGTGCAGCCTCCCTGTGAGATACATTATTACTGCAGCAGTGTGGCATTTCTGTTCTTGGCCTGGATCCAATCAACATTTGTTATTCCCAGTTTCTCCCTGTGAGGGAGCGGGGGCGAGAGACCAAGAGCAACCAGGACGGGATCACAAAATTACAAATGAGAAGTTGAATAACCACTGATATAATCTTGGAAACCCTCACGAATGTGTGGGGCCACTAGAGGAGAGGGAAAAACATAAAACGGGAAAGAAACTCCCTGGTGAAATGCCAACTGAAACAAAACTGCAAAGTCTGTAGAACAGGGTATGTGCAGACTAGCACGGATTGCCCAAGGAAACGGGCGAGTCTCACGTGAAAAAAAAAAACTGAAAAAACACAACCAAAACTCCCCGCTGTTTCGCCAACAGAAAATTTACCTCAGAAATAATGTTGGTCAGGGAAAAACGAGATTCCTCAATGGAAGAGTTTCGATAAAGCTAAACCCCAAGAGGTGAACTCTGCCGCTAGCTCTTCTAAACAGAAGATGACTTAAGAAACTAAAATAGAGAAGGTCCAGGGGAACACCCCAACCAAAGTAGAACTACTAGTGCCTATGCTTCTAATTAATTCTAAAGAGGTAACGTAATGCCTTTCAAGACTAAAAGCAATTCAGTTCTCCAACCACATCTTTACCTCTTTACTCAATGTATGTGTCAGAATGAAACACCAAAGCCCAGAGCAGTGCCAGGAAGAGACTTAAATAGCTCTCCACGCAGCTGACCACAATCTGCAGTGATTATACCCGCATTCTGCATACGGAAGGTAACGTCTCATGCTGACCGTGGCCGGCACGCCCTCTCATGGTCTAGAGAGATGGAAATCCCGGGTTTTACATGTAGGCTGGGGAAAGCATGTGTTGTGTCCTGTTCTGGCATTAAGTGATGCCTAGGTGGCGCGAGAGAACATGTATGAGATTTAAAGAATGAGAATGCTTGGTGGGATTCGGATAAAGTTGAATGCATACTAATGGCGCCTGCTTTCTGACTGAACTTTCTACACGGTAAAATACCACATTTTGGCGACGAGGATGTCGGTTTCAGTACCTTTACCCACACGTTTCATGCCTTGTCCAGGTGAACCGTCCATTCCTTTCCCTACTTGGTTAAAAATGTTTGAAAATTACATGCTAGTTATCGATGCTACCAGACAGCTGGCCCGAGTTAAGAAACCGTGCTGTTCTTCTCCATGCGCTTGGCACTGAGGGACAAAGACTGTTTTATGCTTTACCAAATACAGGTACTACCTACATGTCTGCCGTTGAGGGTCTGAAAAAACACTTCGTTCCTAAAGTTAATGTGATTGCTGAACGTCACAAATTTCGCCAGAGAGCGCAGAGACCTGACGAGTCTATTAATCAGTTTCTTGCCTCACTACGTGAGCTAGCTGCTCCATGTGAGTTTTGTGCCATGGAGGAGCAAATGCTTTGTGATCAATTTCTAGAACGAGTTTCCAATACGCATATTTGAGATAGACTTTTGCTAGAATCTGACCTGACCCTGGCTAAAGCTATTACACTAGCTTTGCAGATCGAAGCTGAACAACGGAATGCTGACCTTCTTTCTGACGCTACTTCCACTGCTGCTGCACCCATGAGGCAATTCACAAACAGCCGAAAAATCGCCGCCCATGGGAAAAGAGGAAACCTGCTTCAATGACTGCAGATTCCGCGGTCCAATCTACCGGGAATCGTAGTTCCTGCTACCGTTGCGGATCCACCAGCCACTTAGCTAACAAGCCTTCATGCCCAGCGGCTAAAGTAACCTGCAACTCATGCGGTAAAGTCGGACATTTTTCCAAAGTTTGTAAATCTGCCCACAAGGAGGTACGTGAGGTAGTGATAAATGAACTGACTGTGCTTTACATGACTGATGCTGCACAGGATAAAATCCTCTGTACTGTTCAAGTGAAAGCTAATGAACATTTTCATGATATTGAGCTAATAGTGGACACAGGTTCTTCTGTTTCTATTATTCCAGAGAGCACTTACCAGACTCTCTTCCCTACATGTGTTCTTGCTGAACCTACAGTGAATCTGCTCACTTATTCAAGAGAGATAATACCTGTAAAAGGGTGTATGCATGCCACAGTACGTCATGATGGGTTTTCTACTCCAGGCTCGTTCACAGTGGTTAAGTCAGGCACTGCTCTGCTAGGGCTAGATTTATTTGTGGCATTGCACATGCTTATTGAGGGCAATAAAGTCATTAACTCGACAGGCCCAAATCCACAGGCTGCATCAGAGGCCCAGGTGCAGGAGATTGGGTGTGCAAAAGGATTTGTGCATAAAGTACAACTTAAACCAGATGCTGTGCCAGTACAACAGAAACTGCGGAGGCTTCCACTCTCGGTGAGGCAGGCTGTGAGAGATGAGCTCCAAGACCTACAGGAAAAGGGCATTATAGAACGTATAGACGCATCACCATGGGTCTCCCCCATTGCAGTGACCCAGAGAAAGGAGGGAGGAATGCCTCGCAGGTGTGTTGACTTCAGGGAGCCAAATAAGGCAATTGTCAGTGATTGTCATCCTTTACCTCATATCGATAAGCTGTTCGTTGAACTACGAGGAGCCACAGTCTTCACTACCATTGACTTAGCCTCTGCTTACCACCAGCTCTTACTACACCCAGACAGTCGTGACATAACTGCACTCATAACACACAAAGGCCTTTTCTGTTTTCGCCGGGTTCCATTTGGACTCGCATCCGCTCCATCTGCTTTTCAAAACAGGATGAACAAGTTTAACCAGACCTCTCTCAGTTTTGTAGGCCACACTGTATCCAAAGAAGGACTTCACCCTGACCGAGATCGGGTCAGAGCAGTGGCCGACGCCCCTGTCCCAAAGGACACATCCTCCCTGCGATCCTTCTTGGGCCTTGCATCATGGTACAGTAAGTTTATTCCTGACTTCTCTACCGTTGTTGAACCGCTACGGTTCAAATGGACTGCTGAAGCTGAGTCCAGTTTCTCTGATATTAAGAGACTGATATTGGAGAGGCCTGCCTTGGCTCTATATGATCCTTTGTTACCTACTTATGTGACTACTGATGCCTCCGACTATGGACTAGGGGGTGTACTCGCACAACTTCATCCAGATAACACAGAGAGGATTCTAGCGTTTGCATCCAGGACACTTTCACCTGCTGGAAGAAAGTATTCAACTGTCAAACGTGAGGCATTGGCATGTGTTTGGGCAGTAGAACGGTGGAGAGCATATCTTTGGGGACACCACTTTGTGCTGCGTACTGACCACCAAGCACTTACAACCCTGCTCACGTCCAAAGGGACTGGCCACGCTGGACTACGACGTGCAAGATGGTCAGCGAAACTGCTTCGTTTTACTTATGATGTTGCTTACCGTCCAGGGAAACAAAATGTGACAGCTGACTGCCTGTCCAGGCTTCCCCTGCCTACTACAGCTGATGCAGACGAGGAACCAGACATGGTGGCTACGGTCTTTCGACAATCCCTACAGGCCACCACTGCCTGTGAGTCCTGTCCGGAATTAACACAACTGCGACACCAGATACAGAAGGGCTGGCCGAAAAGCCGAAAGAATGTGTCAGATGAACTTGCTTTAATCTGCGTGATGAACTAGCTGTAGACAATTCACTTATCATGAGAGGTCCTGATCAAAGACTGCGTGAGCTATATTGGTGGCCACAAATGGACAAATATGTACAGAATATGATTGATGATGACAAAACAGCAGTGACTGCACCCGCACCACTTACACCTGTGGAACTGCCAGATGGACCCTGGAAAAAAGTGGCCATTGATATAACAGGTCCCTTTGAGTGTGCCAGGTGGGACTGCCATTATGCCATCACTCTTACAGACTACTACAGTCAATGGCCAGAAGTGGCGTTTGTCTCTAATGCCACAACTGATGCGGTTATTAGCTTCTTAGCGACAGTATTCAGCCATGAAGGCAATCCTTCTTACCTGGTCTCTGACAATGGATGTCACACATAAGTCACATGCACAAAGCATGTTTGCATATGCTCTCTCTCTCACTCTGGGGTTTTTGAATGGTTAAGTTGGCAGTTTGCCAAGTTATTTCCAAAATCCCATTACCTCTTTATTAACATTTGTTTATACAGGCGTAAATCAATAGGGGACAATAAAGCCTTTTGTCGTGGATAGGGAAGCAGTGGCCCTGGTTGTGTTTATTTACATTGGCCATCTTTCAAGAGAGGGCCATTCAGTAATGGTGAAAGAAGTGATGCTGCTGTGTCTTCGAGAGGCAAAATGGCTAACTGTGAAACTCGTCACTAAGCTTGAGAATTTCTTTCACAAAGAATGGGCAAAAAAAGAAAATTCTTGGAGTATCAGCTTTAATAAAATGATAGGGATTAATACGATTCTGTCATATGTCATCAGAGGTATGCGTGTATGTGTGTCATTTATCAAATTATATATACATATAGTAAAGAACAGTCCAAGAAATACAAATGTTACAGATTCACTGGTCAACTGACACGAAAGACAGTAAAGAATGCAGTAAACTGGGAGGGTGTTTTCTGGTAACAGATGGGGCAAGCAGAGACAACACAAATTGACATTCTGTGGGCCACCAGAATGCCTGTCTTAGATGTATAAAGTTGAGCAAAATAAATGCAAACTCCAGAGTAACAGACTCACTGGACTACTAAACAGGGTATGAACCCATTTACCAAGATCTTTAATATGAATGGCTTCTCTTTGGACAGTTTGTGCACTAAATGAAAACAAGTCACATCTCTCATTGATAACAACAGGACAGACAGTCCTACCTCTGTAATTGCATATTGGGCACATATAAAGTTTATTATATAAAGTTTGGCAAGTTGGGTGAGTTTTTGGAAATTTTTCAGCATTTAAGCTTATTTTTTTTCTTCCAATTTGGTAGCCAATTGTACCCCATCTAATTCAATTAGAGCTAGTATTAGATACACAGAATTATGCTACTCCACATCAGCCGGCCAAACTTGGCTTTTGGCAGGACCGAGAATCGAGCCCCGGTCCCCGGTGTGCAACTGCAGCGAACTGCAACCGCAAGTCTGCTGCATCTTAGCCTGTTGCGCCACCGCAGCCCCATCAGTGATACATTTCTAATTGTATTAGTTTCCATATCTCCGAGGCAGTGACCACTTTGAGGTATCTGTTACTTATTTCTGCTGCTGTGTAGCCCATCCAATCAAAGGTTTAATGTGTTGTTTGTTCAGAGATGCTCTGCATACCACTGTTGTAATTCGTGGTTATTTGAGTTACAGTCAACTTCCTGTCAGCTTGAACCAGTCTGGGGTGCGTTTCCTGATAACGATGTCTCTTAGCGCTTGACGAAGACTCTCGAAGGTATACCTTACTAAGGTTGTTTACTTCTCTATGTGTGTTCCCCAAACTATCACTTAGGCTGTTGCTTAAGTGATAGCGTCTACGTGCAATGTTATTAGGCCCATAGACTTGCTCTAAGATCCATTATGCACTCCATGCAGCGACTGTTTGACTGCGTTATGAGAGAAAGTAGTTTTATTTTTTAATAAAACACTGCAGGAATACTTATTGCATTCATCATTTCTGGTGGGAACGTATTAATAGAATTTAAAATGTACAAACTAAATTATCCAACCGTATATATCATTTTCACCAAATTCGATATACGGTTAGTGAGGCGGTTTCTGGCTACGCCATCTACGGTGCATCCGGAAAGTATTCATACTGCTTCACTTTTCCCACATTTTGTTATGTTACAGCCTTATTCCGAAATGGAATAAATTCATTTTTTTCCTCAAAATTCTACACACAACACCCCATAATGACGACATGAAAGAAGTTTTTTTGAATTTTTTGCAAATTAATAAAAAATAAAAAACTATGTACATAAGTATTCACAGCCTTTGCTCAATACTTTGTTGATGCACCTTTGGCAGCAATTACAGCCTCAAGTCTTTTTGAATATGATGCCACAAGCTTGGCACACCTATCTTTGGGCAGTTTCGCCCATTCCTCTTTGCAGCACCTCTCAAGCTCCATCAGGTTGGATGGGGAGCGTCGGTGCACAGCCATTTTCAGATCTCTCCAGAGATGTTCAATCGGATTCAAGTCTGGGCTCCGGCTGGGCCACTCAAGGACATTCAAAGAGTTGTCCTGAAGCCACTCCTTTGATATCTTGGCTGTGTGCTTAGGGTCGTTGTCCTGCTGAAAGATGAACCATCACCCCAGTCTGAGGTCAAGAGTGCTCTGGAGCAGGTTTTCATCCAGGATGTCTCTGTACATTGCTGCATTCATCTTTCCCTCAATCCTGACTAGTCTCCCAGTTCCTGCCACTGAAAAACATCCCCACAGCATGATGCTGCCACCACCATGCTTCACTGTAGGGATGGTATTGGCCAGGTGATGAGCGGTGCCTGGTTTCCTCCAAACATGACGCCTGGCATTCACGCCAAAGAGTTCAATCTTTGTCTCATCAGACCAGAGAATTTTGTTTCTCATGGTCTGAGAGTCCTTCAGGTGCCTCCAGGCCATATGCCTTTTACTAAGGAGTGGCTTCTGTCTGGCCACTCCACCATACACTCTTCCTTCTGGAAGGTTCTCCTCTCTCCACAGAGGAACCATCAGGGTCTTGGTCACCTCCCTGACTAAGGCCCTTCCTCCCCGATTGCTCAGTTTAGACGGGCGGCCAGCTCTAGGAAGAGTCCTGGTGGTTCCGAACTTCTTCCATTTACGGATGATGGAGGCCACTGCGCTCATTGGGACCTTCAAAGCAGCAGCAATTTTTCTGTACCCTTCCCCAGATTTGTGCTCTCGGAGGTCTACAGACAATTCCTTTGACTTCATGCTTGGTTTGTGCTCTGACATGCACTGTCAACTATGGGACCTTATATAGACAGGTGTGTGCCTTTCCAAATCATGTCCAATCAACTGAATTTACCACAGGTGGACTCCAATTAAGCTGTAGAAACATCTCAAGGTTGATCAGTGGAAACAGGAAATTTCTTAGTTTTTTATTTTGAACACATTTCTAAAAAACTTCTTTCATGTTGTCATTATAGGGTGTTGTGTGTAGAAAAGAAATACATTTATTCCATTTTGGAATAAGGCTGTAACATAAGAAAATGTGGGAAAAGTGAAGTGCTGTGAATACTTTCCGGATACACTGTAGCTATACGCCTTCTTTGGCATGTCGTGTTTTATTTACATTATTTTAATATCTTTGTCATAGTGCCTTAAATGACTTTGCAATCAGGGTTGATTTGGCAGAAGCACCATCACATTACTGGTGTAATTCACTATTTTCTATGATTAGCTGACGTTTTCAGTAAAAGCGCACCAATAAGCAAAACGCACCAACACAAAATCAACATTTTATTTTTTATTTTTATTTTTTTACATAAGATATGACGGAAAAAAACTGAAATAAGCGGTCCCACAGCTTCATAGCAAAGGAAATGGACATAATGTTACACGTAGCGCTGAATAAAGAAACATTATTTTCCAGTTTTAAGACTATGGTGTCCAAAAAAACCAAGAAAGAACTATGGTTAAACATCGCTCCAGCACACAGAGAGAGTGGGAAATCGTCAGTTTATGAATATCATTTAAAAGGCAATTAGGCAACATGCATCCTTCGTAATTTACAATTTTATTATTTGCATGTAAACAGTGACATTAAAGTGGTATTTTAGTAATATTATTAGCCAACTACAACTGTAGAATTATTAGTGTACATATTGCTTAACCGATTGAGATCTAACTAAGAGCAACAGCTGATTTCAGAGGCTTGCGGTCGTAACAGTGGTGGCCACATGCAGAGTGAGCTGACAACATCACTAAGGTATAGCTAAGAGCGGTCCAGAACAACCTTAGGAACATACGACGTACAGAAGGTATACTTAGCTAAGAACATTTTGGGAAACGCGCTAAAGCGTTAAGGTAGAGCTTAAGGTACAACTTATGAATGACGTAGCATTAAGAAGGCTTCAGGAAACGCACCCCTAACCATTCTCCTCTGACTTCTCTCATTAAGAAGGCATTTTTGCCCATAGAACTTCTACTCACTGAATGTTTTTTTTTTTTTGCACCATTCTCTGTCAACTCTAGAGACTGTTGTGTGTGAACATGCCAGGAGAACAGCAGTTTTTAAAATACTCAAACCATTCCATCTGTCACCAACAAAGGTCAAAGTCAAATTTCTTCCCAATTCAGATGTTTGATCTGAATAGCAACTGAACCTCATAGCCATTTCTGCATGTGTAGCATGGTTAGCTCAGCTAGTTCGCTAGTAAGCATGGTGAAGTGCAGTGAAAGCGAAGGCTGGAAGCAGGTTGTCACGCGACAACACTCCCTAATGACGTAACCCTCATATTCAAAAAGAACGTTGTTGCCCTTGGCTCAGGGCGAGTTCGTCTTTAGCTGACTGGTAATGCGTTCGTTCCACAAATATTTGGACAAGTGAGAGGCCGGGGTTCAAATCCCACCTCGGATTCAGGCAATTTCTCACCTGTTACACATGCTTGAATGAAGTGAGTTGCTGACTAGATATTTGCATGAACAAGCCGGTGTACAGGTGTAACGAATTAAGTGGTCACTAAGTGTATACGACAGTGTAAGACACTAGTTTAACATGTAGATAAGAGCATACATTATGCTGGAGTTGGTTTAAAAGCCACATTATTTCATTACTGCAGCGAGGTTACTTTTGAATGAAGTATCTGCACAATCTTGGTCCTTAGTTCCTTGGTCTGTATAGCATATAGGATGGGGTTCATGTTGGCGGGAATGATGAGAAAGAGAAGTCCCACCAACGTCCGGTAGCCGTTGTGAATCTGAAGACGATGCAAAATGATGAGGAGGTATCCGGAGCAGAGCATGATCAGATAGAGGACCAGATGGGAGGCGCAAGTCTGCATGGCCTTTCTGTTGAGCTCCTTGTTCTTTTTGGAGACACAGCTGATCAGGATCCTGAAATATGTGAAGGCCATGCTGGCGATGGACAATCCATTGATTATGATACTGCAGGTAAGCCCAGTGATATTGTTAATGGTTAAGTCCTGACAGGAGAGCTTGTACAGAGATGCAATGTCACAGAAGGCATTAAGAATAATGGAACGGCAGCGTGTTAGCCGTACTGCGAGGCCCAGTATAATGGAGATCAGAACGATCGATGTGCTCCATGCGGACACAGTCAGCTTAGCCACCATGGTGGGGCTCATGATGGAGGTGTACCTCAGAGGGTGGCATATGGCCACATACCTGTCAAAAGCCATGATCATCATCACCGTGTGGCAGGAAGCACTATAAGTTTGGCTGAAGAAGGCCTGGGAGACACACCAGGAGTAGCTGATGGACGGGTTGGTGGAGACGATGTCCAACATCATTCGAGGCAGAACCACCGTGCTTCCCAGGACGTCGTTGAATGACAGGCTGAAGAACAGCAGGTACATTGGCTGCTGAAGGCTCCTGTCCATCAAAATAAGCAGCATGACCCCTATGTTGGTGGTCAGGATGATCAGGTAGGTGACCAACAGCAGGGCAAATGCTGGGTAAATGAAACGATGGGGAATGTCGATGCCCTGAATCAACAGGATGGGACTGTTGTAGGTTATGTTCATCCCAGATTTCCTGGGAAATTCTGTCAGACTGAGAAAAGCAGAATATTATGCAGTGCCTAACTTCTTGAACACTTCCAGTTTCTGGTGTTTTGGCTCCATTCACTAGAACATGACAAATATAACCATGAATGTGAGGTTAAAGTTCAGACAGATTTAATATGAAATATGGGCCAATTTTGCAGACTCCAATAAAGCCTAGTCAGAGATGAAATTCTATTTTCAATACATAACTCAGATTCGAACTCCTGAAAGTCCGTCAGGTTGACTTTCACATTTCCTAAATTAAGTTCAGAAACCTGCTTGACTGGGTGCCTGAGAGCCTCAGTGTCCCAGAGCAGACCCTGAAAACAGACCAAAAACTGACGCGTGATTAGATAAATATATATATATCAGAGAAATCCCATTATTATAACTGGAATAACTTATCTTTATTTCTAAGGTCTGCAAGAATCATCTGTATTGTTCCCAGTGCTCACACAATATCATCTAGTACAACTTTGCAGTAACTGAAGCATTCTATGACTGTACTTGTTAATGTAAAGGTGTAAATACCTGTCTCAGGTTTCAGGTGGGCAGTCCTCTCTTCTTGACGGGCTCTCAGGTTTTATCCTGCCCTTGAGGGACCCTCCCCTCTCTGTCCTGTCACTCATTTAGGCAGGAGAGGACCGCCCCCAGATTCAGGGATGATGTAATGAATCGAAAAACGGGTGATGCTGCTTCTCACATATTACTGCAGTGTAACATGCAGCCTAGGGAATCAGAGCCACAGGTTCAGCCTCCCTGTGAGATACATTATTACTGCAGCAGTGTGGCATTTCTGTTCTTGGCTTGGGTCCAATCAACATTTGTTTTTCCCAGTTTCTCCATGTGAGGGAGCAGGGGCGGACGAAGAGCGACCAGGACGGGATCACAAAGTTAGAAATGAGAAGTTCGGTTGAACAGGGTAAATGCAGACTAGCACGGAATGCCCTCAGAAACAGGCAAGTCTCATGAAAAAATAACTGAAAAAAGGGGAACAAAACATTTTGGCAACAAAACATTGACCTGAGAGATAACATTGGTCAGGGAAAAACAAGATTCCTCAATGGAACGCCTCGCTCCAAAATAGGGAAGGTCCAGGGGAACCGCCCAACCAAAGACTAAAAGCAATACAGTCCTCCAACTACCTCTTTACCTCTTTACTTAGTGTACATGTCAGAATGAAACACCAAAGCCCAGAGCAATGCCAGGGGAAACCATGACACTCCCACTATTTCTCCAGGGCCTGCTCACAGTGGCGAAAGGAGCTGCTAGTAAAAGGGCCAAGCGAGCACCCGCCTGCATTGCTGTGCTTGGCCCCTGCTGGTCCTCTACTGTGAAGTGAAGGTTTTGCCATAGTTCAATCCAGCAAGCAATCCAGTCTCTTTGAATCTGAGCTGCCACTGGAGAGTGGCATGGCATGTACAGAGCCAGAACTACTGTCTTTGAAGGTACATCTATAAAGGATGAAGCGCAACCACCACTGCCAGCAGCTCCCATCTCCTCATGCAGTAATTGCATTCTTTGCTGAGCTAGCAACTGAGGAAGGCAACCACCTTCTCCCCCTTTTCAATTAGCTGCAACAGGACTACGTCAAGGCCCAAGTTGCTTGCATCAGAGTTCAGGTGAAGGGTTTCCTAGAGTCCAACAGGTCGAGCATGGGGTGGGGGGGTGACAAGTGCAATATGTGTGTTCACTAGCAACATTTCTAATGTTAAACCAGCTGCAAAATATATTTAGCCATTCTTTTATAGCACTAGAATGTTACACTCCGATCGTGACATGGGCCAATTCTGACAGAACTGCTCAAAAACGGTTTTGCGTTCTGCTGTAACATGTTCTGTGTATGACAGCAAACATACGTCACATGCACAAAGCATGTATGCATATGCTCTCTCTCACTCTGGGGTTTTTGAATGGTTAAGTTGGCAGTTTGCCAAGTTATTTCCAAAATTCCATTACCTCTTCATTAACATTTATTTATACAGGCCTAAATCAATACGGGAAAATAAGGCCTTTTGTCATGGTTTGGGAAGCAGTTTATTTGGCCATTTTTCAAGAGAGAGCCATTCAGAAATGGTGAAAGAAGCTGCTTCATCGAGAGGCAAAATGGCTAACTGTGAAACTCGTCATTAAGCTTGATAATTCTTTCACAAAGAATGGGCAAAGAAAATAACATTCTTGGTCTATCAGCTTTAATAAAATGATAGGGAGCAATACAATTCTGTTATATGTCATCAGAGGTATGTGTGTATGTGTGTCATTTATCAAATTATATATACATACAGTAAAGAACAGTCCAAGAAATACAACTGTTACAGATTATCTGGTCAACTGACACAAAAGACAGTGAAGAAGGCAGTAAACTGGGAGGGTGCTTCCTGGTAACAGGTGGGGCAAGCAGAGACACAACAAATTGATATTCTGTTCAAAGGTGGGTCACCAGAATGCCTATCTTAGATGTATAAAGTAGAGCAAAAGAAATGTTGCTGACTGGACAACTAAACAAGGTATGAACCCATTTACGAAGATCTTTAATAGGAATGGCTTCTTGTTTGATAAGGACAGATTGTGCACTAAATGAAAAAAAGTCACATCTCTCATTGATAACAACAGGACAGACACTTCTACCTTTGTAACTGCATATTGGGCACATATAAAGTTTATTATATAAAGTTGGGCTAGTTGGGTGAGTTTCTGGATAATTTAGCATTTAAGCTTGTGGTTTGTATGATTATCAGTGTAACATTTCTATTTGTATTAGTTTCCATATCTCTGAGGCAGTGACCACTTTATTAGGTATCTGTTACTTATTTCTACTGCGGTGTAGCCCATCCAATCAAAGGTTTAATGTGTTGTTTGTTCAGAGATGCTCTGCATACCACTGTTGTAATTTGTGGTTATTTGAGTTACAGTCAACTTCCTGTCAGCTTGAACCAGTCTGGGGTGCGTTTCCTGATAACGGTGTCTCTTAGCGCTTGATGAAGACTCTCGAAGGTATACCTTACTAAGGTTGTTTACTTCTCTACGTGTCTTCCCCAAACTATCACTTAGGCTGTTGCTTAAGTGATAGCTTCTACGTGCAACATTATTAGGCCCATCGACTTGCTCTAGGATCGATTATGCACTTCATGCAGTGACTGTTTGACTGCGTTATGAGAGAAAGTAGTGTTATTTTTTCATAAAACACTGCCGGAATACTTTAAAATATTGCATTCATCAAGACTTGTGGGAACGTATTAATAGAATTAAAAACCTACGAACTAAATTATCCAACCGTATATATATAATTTGGTGAAATTAGTGATACGGTTTCTGGCTACACCATCTAGCAAAACGCCTTCTTTGGCATGTCATGTTTTATGTACATTATTTTTATATCTTTGTCATAGTACCTAAAATGACTTTGCCATCAGGCTTGATTTGGCAGAAGCACTATCACATTACTGGTGTAATTCACTATTTTCTATGATTAGCTGACTTTTTCAGTAAAAGCTCACCAACAAGCAAAACGCACCAACACAAAATCATCCATCCATCCATCCATTATCTGAACCCGCTTATCCCCTCACAGGGTTGCAGGGGGCGACCCACTGCACCATCCGTGCCGCCTTGGCATAAAGATGTTTCATGATAATCCCACGTCAGAATATAGTAATGTTTTGTGTTATTCTGATTGGTTCAGCGCAACTGGTATAATGGTCTAGTTTTTGTAACAGTCTACCGTTGATATCATAACCGTCCAGGAGCCGAGGGGAAACTGGGCAAAAGCTGTCTCTGTAGGAGCCATTTGTGTTAACCCCCTGACCAAGGTCTGCTGGGGGTCTGGCTCTAAATTCCAGATGGTTGACCCATTTTTAGGGTCAAGAACTAAGGCCTGGATTTTGTAGACAAGGAGAAGAAACCAAGCAATCTGGGGTTTTGTCTCCTTTCCTTCAATTCACCCAAATCAGGTTTATCCAAAAGGTATATTACCATGAGAGGCACAAAACATATTTATCACATAATACGGTTGTCAGGAAAACTCTCAAATACATCTCTCTCCAGGTATCTCCAGTAAGCTCTCTGATTCAGACTTCCTTTGGGGGATTCAGACCATTGGCTCCCAAGACTGGGAGACTGAGATAAGGAGAAGATGGACTGTGGCTGTGGGGGTGTTCTGCGGGTGTTTTGGTTGAGGGGTCAGTAAGTCATGGGAAAAGAATGCGTCCATGACCCACCACCTGGACAGCTCCTATGGGAAAGGCTCAGGACACTCCCACAGTGCCCCCATTTGGGCACTTCTGTCATTACACCCTACACTTCTCCCCTGGGTTAGTGGTGGACTTTTTGTGACAACTACATCATAATAAAACATAAGGATAATCTGTTTGGTACGGATGTGATCAAGGAATCGGATGAGATACATTTCATACCAAATGGAGTTTAATAAACCATAGTTTTCAGTAACTCAACTAAACCTACAGGTCTAATTTTCCCAACTTAACAACCCCCAAGGGTGGGGGTCTAAATTCCAGATTTGACCACCCCTCCAGGTTAATTTATGGCACTGCCGCCTGGTTCAAACGTATGATTTGGCATAAAAGCAAGGGAGACAGACCAATCTGGGAAGACTGTAACCGGCTTCCCACACTATGCACGTTCCATATGTACGTTTTGTGTTTGTGTGTAGCCAAAGCAGGCTAGGTATGATTATTTACTCTATCTCTATTCTTAATTTGTGTATTTTGTAATTGACTATTGATATTCTAAAGCTAATAACCAGCTGTCTGCGAAGAAGTTATTTTGTTTGTAACTTGCATGATCTCTATGACTCTAATTCATCTTGTACCTTTTCAGCCTAAATTACGGCTGAATACTCAGCGGGACAATATTGACCAAAGACCAACTGATCAGTGGCTTGGTACTTTAGTGGTGTCACGAAGCAGGGAAAGGCAGCCAAGTTCGGCCCATGAAAAGGATTGGTGGTGCATGGCTCTTGTAATTTGATGCGAAGGAAACCCATGTGCGTTTCTATGCCGGTTCCTGTCAAGTTAGCTCGAAGGAGCCCTCTAAATGCATGCCGACCTGGGCTCGCAACTATCATGTCAACATAGTGCATGTATTGTGTTGGCTAGACCCTCAGCCTCTGAGTTCTCTGCCGAACTGAGATTCAGCAATAATGCTAATCCCGGGAGCATATATTGAGTAATAGTGGCGCACGTTGAGTGTAATCACTCCCGAGGTTTGCATATGTTTCAAACCCAAATTTCCTAAATTATATCTTAAATGGAGTCAGATAACGAAGGTAAATGTATTGGCCATACTGTGGAGATTCTTGGTCAGCCCGGACCAGTAAAGAACGGAAGGCAGAGTGGTACTACTGTCTTTGTAATGTGGTTTATTCATTGGCTGATCTAGACTCTCTGCATAGCGGTCATTATTATTTAACCCGACTAATCTTCTTCCAGCATCACCAGAAGGACAAGCATGCAAATACCTTCGGCCCTCACTAAATTCCGTCATTGGGATAGCGTGGGGTTTTAGAACCTCCTAGCCATTTCTGCATGCTTGAATGTAGTGTAGGTGTAACTTAATAAGTGGTCACTAAGTGTATACGACAGTGTAAGACACTAGTTTAACATGTAGACAAGAGCATGCATTATGCTGCAGTTGGTTTAAAGACCACATTTTTTCATTACTGCAGCTGGGTTACTTTTGAATAAAGTATCTGCACAATCTTGGTCCTTAGTTCCTTGGTCTGTATAGCATATATGATGGGGTTCATGTTGGCGGGAATGATGAGAAAGAGAAGTGCCGCCAACGTCCGGTAGCCATTGTGAATCTGAAGACGATGCGAAATGATGATGAGGTATCCAGACCAGAGCATGATCAGATAGAGGACCAGATGGGAGGCGCAAGTCTGCATGGCCTTTCTGTTGAGCTCCTTGTTCTTTTTGGAGACACAGCTGATCAGGATCCTGAAATATGTGAAGGCTATGCTGGCGATGGACAATCCATTGATTATGATACCGCAGGTGAGCCCAGTGATGTAGTTAATGCTTAAGTCCTGGCAGGAGAGCTTGAACAGAGATGCAATGTCGCAGAAGGCATTAAGAATAATGGAACGGCAGCGTGTTAGCCGTACTGCAAGGCCCAGTGGGATGGAGGTCACAGCGATCGATGTGCTCCATGCGGACACAGTCAGCTTAGCCACCATGGTGGGGCTCATGATAGAGGTGTACCTCAGAGGGTGGCATATGGCCACATACCTGTCAAAGGCCATGATCATCATCACCGTGTGGCAGGATATGCTGTAAGCCTGGCTGAAGAAGGCCTGGGAGAAACACCAGGAGTAGCTGATGGACGGGTTGGTGGAGACAATGTACAACATAATCCGAGGCAGAACCACCGTGTTTCCCAGGACGTCGTTGAAGGACAGGCTGAAGAACAGCAGGTACATTGGCTGCTGCAGGCTCCTGTCCATCAAAATAAGCAGCATGACCCCTATGTTGGTGGTCAGGATGATCAGGTAGGCGACCAACAGCAGGGCAAATGCTGGGTAAATGAAACGATGGGGAATGTCGATGCCCTGAATCAACA
The DNA here is from genome assembly GCF_963514075.1 of Conger conger. Taxonomy (NCBI): domain Eukaryota; kingdom Metazoa; phylum Chordata; class Actinopteri; order Anguilliformes; family Congridae; genus Conger; species Conger conger. The sequence goes on from NC_083766.1 coordinate 60,850,523, forward strand.
GGATGGGACTGTTGTAGGTTATGTTCATCCCAGAAATTCTGTCAGACTGAGAAAAGCAAAATATTATGCAGTGCCTAACTTCTTGAACATTAACAGTTTCTGGTGTTTTGGCTCCATACACCAGAACATGACAAATGAAGGTTAAAAATCAGACACATTTAATATGAAATATGGGCTAATTTTGCAGACTCCAATTAAGCCTAGTCCGAGATGAAATTCTATTTTCAATACACAACTCAGATTCTAACTCCTGAAAGTCCGCCAGGTTGACTTTCACATTTCCTTAATTAAGTTCAGAAAGCTGCTTGACTGGGTGCCTGAGAGCCTCAGTGTCCCAGAGCAGACCCTGAAAACAGATCAAAAACTGACGCGTGATTAGAGAAATATATATATCAGAGAAATCCCATTATTATAACTGGTGTAACTTATCTTTATTTCTAAGGTCTGCAAGAATCATCTGTACTGTTCCCCATGCTCAAACAATATCATCTAGTACAACTTGAATCGCAGTAACTGAAGAATTCTATGACTGTACTTGTAAATGTGAAGCTGTAAATACCTGTCTCAGGTTTCAGGTGGGCAGTCCTCTCTTCTTGACGGGCTCTCAGGTTTTATCCTGCCCTTTAGGGACCCTCCCCTCTCTGTCCTGTCACTCATTTAGGCAGGAGAGGACCGCCCCCACACTCAGTGATGATGTTATGAATCGAAACACGGGTGATGCTGCTTCTGACATATTACTGCAGTGTAACATGCAGCCTAGGGAATCAGAGCCACAGGTGCAGCCACCCTAAGAGATACATTATTACTGCAGTAGTGTGGCACTTCTGTTCTTGGCCTGGATCCAATCAACATTTGTTATTCCCAGTTTCTCCCTGTGAGGGAGCGGGGGCGGGAGACCAAGAGGGAATGGATCGGGATCACAAACTTACCAATAAGAAGTTGATTAACCACTGATATAATCTTGGAAACCCTCACAAATGTGTGGGGCCACTAGAGGAGAGGGAAAAAACATAAAACGGGAAAGAAACTCCCAGGTGGAAAGCCAACTGAAACAAAACTGCAAAATCCGTCGAACAGGGTAAATGCAGACTAGCACGGAATGCCTTTGGGAACAGGCAAGTCTCGTGAAAAAAGAACTGAAAAAAGGGGACCAAAACATTTCGGCAACAGAAAATTGACCTGAGAGATAACATTGGTCAGGGAAAAACAAGATTCCTCAATGGAACGTCGCTCGCTCCAAAATAGGGAAGGTCCAGGGGAACCACCCAACCAAAGACTAAAAGCAATTCAGTCCTACAACTACCTCTTTACCTCTTTACTTAATGAAACAGCAAAGCCCAGAGCAATGCCAGGAAGTGACTTACATCGCTCTCCACACAGTTGACCACAATCGGCAATGATTGATATACCCGCATTCCGCATGTGGAAGTTAATTTCATGCTGACCATGGCTGGCACGTCCTCACGTGGTCTAGAGAGGTAAAACCTGGAAATTCCATCTGTCATCTGGGGAAACCATGACACTCCCACTATTTCTCCATGGCCTGCTCACAGTGGCGAAAGGAGCTGCTAGTAAACGTAGGGAGGACAACCGAAAAATGTATTTCCGGAAATCAACATGAATATTATGATTAAAATCCCAGTTTAACCTTAAATTAACGTGATTAATGTGATGAAATGACTGTTTTTGTGGCTTTTAAGTGTTAAATGTTAAATGCTGGACCCCGACGGCATCGGAAAACAGGCAGATTTCACCCAACATTCCATTACATTTATGGAGCTCGAAAATGGTGACGCAGCAATAGCTTTTACTGGTTTACTTCACACGCTCTTACATGGCAGTTGGTGGCAGTTCGAACTCTCAGAATTGTGACTGTAGCCAGGTCAATATTTTACTACTTTTTAATAGTTTCAATGGATTTTGACAATAGACATGTCAGACTTCAATCATGTTAACGCTCTCGAGCGTGTGTCTACGTTTAAGTAGCAAATAACCGTGTTGTATCCTTCTAATGTAATTTACATAGCAACTGAACTCTCGGATCACACCGAATCACAGATAGCAATAAGATAAATTAATGACGATTCAGAAAATGTATAACTTTTAAAGATTTAAATAAATCCTATGGTGGGACTTTTGCGATTTATGGAGGGTGCGACAGAAATATTCGGTGCTGTTGAACGAAATCGAATGCGAATGCGTTCGAATGACCAAGTGCCGTTAAAAAGCAAATTTTATGGCTTTGTGCTATTCGCGTATGCTAGCTACATCATGCTAACCTCGTACAGGGATCAGTAAAGGCTTAGAACACGCTAGCACTTAGTTATTGTAAGTTTGATCACCTATACTGTAAAGTAAAAAAGTGGACAAGTTACGTTTTCTGCGAGAAATGTATTGGCGAACTCACGTGCACAAACAGCGGTCTACATTCTAAAACTCCACTTTGCCCTCCCTAGTAAAAGCGCCAAGCGAGCACCCGCCTGCATTGCTGTGCTTGGCCCCTGCTGGTCCTCTACTGTGAAGTGAAGGTTTTGCCATAGTTCAATCCAGCAAGCAATCCAGTCTCTTTGAGCTGCCACTGGACAGTTGCATGGCATGTACAGAGCCAGATCTACTGTCTTTGAAGGTACATCTATAAGGGATGAAGCGCAACCACCACTGCCAGCAGCTCCCATCTCCTCATGCAGTAATTGCATTCTTGGCTGAGCTAGCAACTGAGGAAGGCAACCACCTTCTCCCCTTTTCAATTAGCTGCAACAGGACTACGTCAAGGCCCAAGTTGCTTGCATCAGAGTTCAAGTGAAGGGTTTCCTAGAGTCAAACAGGTCAAGTACGGGGTGGGGGGGTGACAAGTGCAACGCATATGTGTGTTCACTAGCAATATTTCTAATGTTAAAATATATTTTGCCCTTCACTTATTGGTGGCCTCTCCAAGGAATCGGCACCTTAATGTGGTGGAGGGATTTGTGTGTCCCGGTTCTGGGAGCTATGTTGTCGGGGGCATTAGCATTAGCATTGTTAGCACTGGGTCTCCCAAGGCAAATTGGTCCCGGGTGAGGGGCCACACAAACACCAAGCTACCTCACCCAGAAAAGGGAAACTGGGGCCCCCTTCTGGAGCCAGACCCGGGAGGAGAGCTCATCGGCTCACAAGCCACCGGCTGAGTGCCACTGTGTAGGAGTTTCACCCGGGTAACAAGAGGGTCGCCTCTTTGCGACTACGTGTCACTGGGGGGAAAGCTCTGACTGTCGTTTGTGCTTATGCACCAAACGGCAGTTCAGAGTATCCGGTCTTCTTGGAGTCACCAGGCGGCATCCTGGAAAAGGTGCCGCCTGGAGACTCCATAGTTCTGCTGGGTAACTTCAACACTCACGTGGGCAATGACGGAGAAACCTGAAAGGGGGTGATTCGGAGGAATGGCCTGCCTGATCTTAACCCGAGCGGTATCTTGTTATTGGACTTCTGTGCTGGTCATGGATTGTCCATAACAAACACCATGTTCGAGCATAGGGTAGCTCATAAGTGTACTTGGTACCAGAGCACCTTAGGCCAAAGATCAATGATCGACTTTATGGTCGTATCATCAGACCTGCGGCCATGGACACTCGGGTGAAGAGAAGAGCAGAGCTGTCAACTGATCACCACCTGGTGGTGAGTTGGATCAAGTGGCCGGGGAGGCTGCCGGACAGACCCTATGAACCCAAACGTGTAGTGAGCGTGAACTGGGAACATCTGGCGGGCTGGGGCTTCGGCAGTTGCTGAAACAAAAACCCGGGTATGGGAGGAGTTCGGGGACGCTATGGAGAAGGACTTTACAAGCCATCCGGTCCTTTTATAACCAAAGTGAGAGCTGTGTCCGCTAGAGATAGGGTGAGGAGCTCGGACATCCAGAGGGACATCCAAAGGAGCCAATTGAGGTGGTTCGGGCATCTGATCAGGATGCTTCCCGGCGCCTCCCATTGGAGGTTTTCCGGGCACGTCCAACTGGGTGGAGACCCCAAGGTAGACCCAGAACCCGCTGGAGATTAAATATGTCTCCTGGCCTGGGAATGCCTCGGGATCCCCCAGGAGGAGCTGGAATCCGTTGATGGGGAGAGGAACGCCTGGATTACCCAGTTTAGCCGACTGCCACCGTGACCCGACTCCGCATAAGCGGGTGAAAATGGATGGATGGATGGATTATAGCCCTAGAATGTCACACTCTGATCCTGCCAGGGCCCAATTCTGACAGAACCGCTCTTGCATTCTGCTGGAACATGTTCTGTGTGTGACAGCACACGTACGTCACATGCACAAAACATGTATGCATATGCTCTCTCTCTCTCTCACTCTGGGGTTTTTGAATGGTTAAGTTGGCAGTTTGCCAAGTTATTTCCAAAATCCCATTACCTCTTTATTAACATTTATTTATACAGGCCGAAATCATTAAGGGAAAATAAAGCCTTTTGTCATGGTTAGGGAAGCAATGGCCCAGGTTTTGTTTATTTATATTCAGTAATGGTGAAAGAAGTGATGCTGCTGCTTCTTAGAGAGGCAAAATGGCAAACTGTGAAACTCATCATTAAGCTTGATAATTCTTTTCACAAAGAATGGGCAAAGAAAAGAAAAAGATCCATTAATCCATCCATTACCTGAACAGGATCGCAGGGGGGCTGGAGCCTATCCCAGCATACATTGGGCGAAAGGCAGGAATACACCCTGGACAGGGCGTCAGTCCATCGCAGGGCACACACACCATTCATTCACACACTCATACCTACGGGCAATTTAGACTCTCCAATCAGCCTAAGCTGCATGTCTTTGGACTGTGGGAGGAAACCGGAGTACCCGGAGGAAACCCACGCAGACAGGGGGAGAACATGCAAACTCCGCACAGAGAGGCCCCGGCCGACAGGGATTAGAACCCAGGACCTCCTTGATGTGAGGCGGCAGTGCTACCCACTGCACCATCCGTGCCGCCCAACACAAAATCAACATAATTTATTTTTTTTGTTTTTATATATTTTTTTAAAATAAGATATGGTGGAAAAAAACTGAAATAAGCGGTCCCACAGCTTCATAGCAAATGAAATGGAGATATTGTTAGATGTGGCGCTGAATAAAGAAACATTATTTCCCAGTTTTAAGACTACGGTGTCCAAAAAAACCAAAAAAGAACTAGGGTTAAACATCACTCCAGGACACAGAGAGAGTGGGAAATTGTCAGTTTATGAATATCATTTAAAAGGCAATTAGGCAACATGCATCCTTCGTAATTTAATATTTTATTATTTGCATTAAAGTGGTATTTTAGTAATGTTATTAGCCAACTACAACTGGAGAATTATTAGTGTACATATTGCTGAACAGATTGAGATGTAACTAAGAGCATCAGCTGATTTCAGAGGCTTGCGGTCGTAACAGTGGTGGCCACAAGCTGAGTGAGCTGACAACATCGCTAAGGTATAGTAAAGAGCGGTCCAGAACAGCCTCACGAAAGTACAATGTACAGAAGGTATACTTAGCTAAGAACATTTCGGGAAACAGCCTGAAACGTTCAGGTAGAGCTTAAGGTACAAGTTATGAACGACGTAGCGTTAAGAAGGCTTCGGGAAACGCACCCCTAACCATTCTCCTCTGACTCCTCTCATTAAGAAGGCATTTTTGCCCATAGAACTTCTACTCACTGAATGTTTTTGGGTTTTTTGCACCATTCTCTGTCAACTCTAGAGACTGTTGTACGTGAAAATGCCAGGAGAACAACAGTTTTTAAAATACTCAAACCATTCCGTCTGTCATCAACAAAGGTCAAAGTCAAATTTCTTCCCAAATCAGATGTTTGGTCTGAATAACATGTAGATAAGAGCATCCATTATGCTGCAGTTGGTTTAAAGGCCACATTGTTTCATTACTGCAGCTGGGTTACTTTTGAATGAAGTATCTGCACAATCTTGGTCCTTAGTTCCTTGGTCTGTATAGCATATATGATGGGGTTCATGTTGGCGGGAATGATGAGAAAGAGAAGTGCCGCCAACGTCCGGTAGCTATTGTGAATCTGAAGACGATGCAAAATGATGATGAGGTATCCAGACCAGAGCATGATCAGATAGAGGACCAGATGGGAGGCGCAAGTCTGCATGGCCTTTCTGTTCAGCTCCTTGTTCTTTTTGGAGACACAGCTGATCAGGATCCTGAAATATGTGAAGGCCACGCTGGCGATGGACAATCCAATGAGTATGATACTGCAGGTAAGCCCAGTGATGTTATTAATGCTCAAGTCCTGGCAGGAGAGCTTGTACAGAGATGCAATGTCGCAGAAGGCATTAAGAATAATGGAACGGCAGCGTGTTAGCCGTACTGCGAGGCCCAGTGGGATGGAGTTCACGGCGATCGATGTGCTCCATGCGGACACAGTCAGCTTAGCCACCATGGTGGGGCTCATGATGGAGGTGTACCTCAGAGGGTGGCATATGGCCAAATACCTGTCAAAGGCCATGATCATCATCACCGTGTGGCAGGACGTGCTATAAGCTTGGCTGAAGAAGGCCTGGGAGACACACCAGGAGTAGCTGATGGACGGGTTGGTGGAGACGATGTCCAACATCAATCGAGGCAGAACCACCGTGTTCCCCAGGACGTCGTTGAAAGACAGGCTGAAGAACAGCAGGTACATTGGCTGCTGAAGGCTCCTGTCCATCAAAATAAGCAGCATGACCCCTATGTTGGTGGTCAGGATGATCAGGTAGATGACCAAAAGCAGGGCAAATGCTGGGTAAATGAAACGATGGGGAATGCCGATGCCCTGAATCAACAGGATGGGACTGTTGTAGGTTATGTTCATCCCAGATTTCCTGGGAAATTCTGTCAGACTGAGAAAAGCAAAATATTATGCAGTGCCTAACATCTTGAACATTAACCGTTTCTGGTGTTTTGGCTCCATACACCAGAACATGACAAATAATAAAACCATGAATATGAGGTTAAAGTTCAGACAGATTTAATATGAAATATGGGCTAATTTTGCAGACTCCAATTAAGCCTAGTTTGAGATGAAATTCTATTTTCAATACACAACTCAGATTCTAACTCCTGAAAGTCCATCAGGTTGACTTTCACATTTCCTTAATTAAGTTCAGAAAGCTGCTTGACTGGGTGCCTGAGAGCCTCAGTGTCCTGGAGCAGACCCTGATAACAGACCAAAAACTGAAACGTGATGAGAGAAATATATATATATCAGAGAAATCCCATTATTATAACTGGAATAACTTATCTTTATTTCTAAGGTCTGCAAGAATCATCTGTACTGTTCCCAATGCTCAGACAATATCATCTAGTACAACTTGAATCGCAGTAACTGAACCATTCTAAGACCTTACTTGGAAATGTAAAGGTGTAAATACCTGTCTTAGGTTTTGAGGTGGGCAGTCCTCTCTTCTTGACGGGCTCTCAGGTTTTATCCTGCCCTTTAGGGACCCTCCCCTCTCTGTCCTGTCACTCGTTTAGGCAGGAGAGGACCGCCCCCACACTCAGTGATGATGTAATGAATCCAAACACGGGTGATGCTGCTTCTGACATATTTCTGCAGTGTAACATGCAGCCTAGGGAATCAGAGCCACAGGTGCAGCCTCCCTGTGAGATACATTATTACTGCAGTAGTGTGGCATTTCTGTTCTTGGCCTGGATCCAATCAACATTTGTTATTCCCAGTCTCTCCTTGTGAGGGAGCGTGGGCGGGAGACCAAGAGCGACCAGGACGGGATCACAAAGTTACCAATGAGAAGTTGAATAACCACTGATATAATCTTGGAAACCCTCACAAATGTGTGGGGCCACTAGAGGAGAGGAAACAAACATAAAACGGGAAAGAAACTCCCCGGTGAAATGCCAACTGAAACAAAACTGCAAAGTCTGTAGAACAGGGTATGTGCAGACTAGCACGGAATGCCCAAGGAAACGGGTGAGTCTCATGTAAAAAAATAACTGAGAAAACGGAACCAATACTCACCTCCTTTTCGACAACAGAAAATTGATCACAGAGATAAGGTCGGTCAGGGAAAAACGAGATGCCTCAATGGAAGAGCTTTGATAAGGCTAAACCTCAAGAGGCGAACTCCGCCGCTAGCTCTTCTAAACAGAAGATGACTTAAGAAACTAAAATAGAGAAGGTACAAGGGAACGCCCCAACCAAAGAAAAGTAGAACTACTAGTGCCTATGCTTCAAATTAATTCTAAAGAGGTAACGTAATGCCTTTCAAGACGAAAAGCAATTCAGTTCTCCAACTACATCTTTACCTCTTTACTCAGTGTACGTGTCAGAATGAAACACCAAAGCCCAGAGCAGTGCCAGGAAGAGACTTAAATAGCTCCCCACGCTGCTGACCACAATCCACAGTGATTACACCCGCATTCTGCAGGCGGAAGGCAACGTCTCATGCTGACCGTGGTCTCGAGAGATGGAAATTCCGGGTTTTACATGTCGTCTGGGGAAAGCATGACACTCCCATTATTTCTCCATGGCCTGCTCACAGTGGTGACAGGAGCTGCTAGCAAAAGGGCCAAGCGAGAACCCGCCTGCATTGCCCTTCTCTTATAGCGCTTGAGTGTTACACTGCGGTCCTGCCAGCGCCCAATTCTCACAGAACTGCTCAAAAAACAGTTTTGCTTTCTGCTGGAACATGTTCTGTGTATGACAGCACATGTATGAATAATAATACATATATGTGTGCGGTCTGTTAGGATGCGTATATATAATATTAATTTTGGAGTAAGCTTGAGCTCCGTTAAAGGTGGCAAGCTTCTCCATTATAATTGCATAAATCGTTATAAGTTGCAATTGAGTGCTGAATCAGGGGCATAGCCTAGGTTCTAGGTTCCAGACCTAGAAGCAGAGTCTGGAGAGTGCTGATACTGAACCCAGGGTGTCTGTGTTCCATGGCGGGTATACGTCTCAAGCCCTCTGATTCTGGTGGTTACAACCAGTGTGGTGTTTGCAACAAGACTTGAGATTATCGGGTATATGTTGTGGTGGCCCGACCTGCGATCGGTACACCACTGGGGTCGAACAGCCAGTGCGCCGGCGCCAAGCGCTGGGGAAAATAATTAACGGTGAATATTTTCCCCTGACGTGTCTAAGAGCGGCACCGTGGAGAGAGGCCGGGAGGAGGATCAGCACCGAGGACAGCGGCCCCGAGACGAGACGCGTGAGGAATGGGACGGGAAATTACTAACCTCCTCTAATTACACAGGCAGAAGAGTTCGCGGAAGGGAGCGGCAGCGTTTAAAAGGAGAAAAGAAACGCCAAGCGGGGCTCAGCACGGAGGAGGGTTACCTGGAGCCGGAGTGAGTAAAAACCCTACTAGGGAAGCCCGAGCTAAACCAGCAACAGGAGAAACGCCAAGAGCCTGGACGGACCGCGAGAGCCCAGGGGCACTGAACGAAAGTCCGCGAACGAAACCTTCAACAGCAAAGACGCACGTGAGGAAATAACCCCCCCTAACCCCGCTAATCTCTCCCTCTCTGCACCCAGCACGACGCCTCCCGGGCGGACGACTAGGCAGCCGGAAAGCCGCAGGACCCGCACCAATCCCACGGACGGAGGAAAGATGCACCGAATTCCCCCGTCCCTAATTTTGTGGCCGATGACTTTTTTTCCGGTCTTTTTTTCGTTTTGAGTTTTTGGTTTTTTCCTTTTTGATTTTTGAGTTGTGGGACAAGGAAAAACCCCTGGCTGAGCTAAATAGCTTGGCAGTGCCCTGAAGGCACGTGTGAACAGAATAAAAGCACTGTTTTGCACCAATTTTACTCTCTCTCTCTCTCTCTCAACCAGCAGCCCGCCACATATGGTGGAGAATGCCGGCACAGTGAACCGAGCTACCACGAGAGAGAACCGGGCCGAAAGAAAGGTCAGACCCACTGACCATGGAGGAAGCGATGAACGCCCTACTGCGCTCCCAAGGCGCCCTGCAGAAGGCGGTGGCAGAACTGTGCCAGAAGGCAGGTACAGCCACATCCCCCAGAGCTCCCAAGGATGTGCTGCTGAAGCAGACGCCGGATGACGAGGTCGAGGCGTATCTGGAGACATTTGAACGAACAGCACATCTGGAACAATGGCCCCGCGATGCCTGGGGCTCTATCCTGGCTCCGTTTCTCAGCGGGGAGGCCCAGAAAGCCTACCGAGGCCTTCCCCCTCCTGAGGCTCATGACTACCCCACCCTGAAGGCTACCATCTTAGCCCAGTATGGCTACAGCCTACCAGCCCGGGCCCAGAGATTCCATCAGTGGGGATATGACCCCGCCCTCCCGGTGCGGGCCCAGGTGATGGACCTCGGGCGGCTGACAAAGAGCTGGCTGGTAGAGGGCGACGGACCATCCCTCCTCGACCGGGTGGTGCTGGACCGCTGTGTCCGGGCCCTGACCCCAGAGATTAAAAAGCATGTGGCCCAGCAGGGGCCCCGGACCATTGACACCCTGATCAGACTCCTGGAGAACCACCAGGTGGCGCAAGAGATGATCCGGATGACCAAACCGGACAGCCCAAGAAGACCGCCAGCGGTGGTCCGACCTGAACCGCGGACCAGACCCCCGTGGAAAGAGAATGACCGGGGGGAGGCTGCCCGAAAGAGGGAGATGAGGCGGTGCTTCGCCTGCGGCCGGGAGGGCCATCTGAGCCGGGACTGCCCCGGCAGGGAGGAATCCACGGCCACCGCCCCAGAGAGTGGCCGACCCTGCCATTACCTCACCACGTGCTGGGCTCACCAGGGCACGGGCGCCCCGAGACTACCCATCCGGATCGGGGGCCACGACGCTGAGGCCCTGTTGGACTCGGGGAGTGCCATCACGCTGGTGAGGCCCGCACTAGCGGGAGAGAGGCGAGGCGACACAATCGCTGTCACCTGCATCCATGGTGACGTGCGCCACTACCCCACCACCGAGGTGACCATAACCACCCCTAGGGGGCAATTCACAGGGAAGGTGGGGGTGGTAGAAAATTTGCCAGTCGGGGTGTTGTTGGGGAGAGACTGCCCGCTGTTCCGTACCTATTGGGATGAGGGGTCGACAGCAGAGAGACCAACCACCACCACCCGAACCCGCCGTAGGGGCCACCGGGAGCCCCACCCGGTCTGGGTAGCCCCGTCCGGGGAGAGTGACGCGGAGGAGACCCCAACCCCCGGGACGAGAAGACCGACATCCCGACCCCCCACAGGAACCACCGACACCGCCCCGGAGGGCCTGACCCCACCACCCCCCCTGGTGGCCGAGCCCAGCAGCACGGGAGAATTTTCCGAATTCCGACCCGAGGCAGAAAGGGCCCCAACGGATTTCGGCGCCGCCCAGCTGCAAGACCCCAACCTTACACAGGCCTGGAAAACCGCCGCCTATGTCGAGGGTGTCCCACAAGAGGGGGTGAGTAGGCCGGCGTTACCCTATTTTCAAATCCAGAACGGGTTCCTATATCGGGTTTGTAGGGTGAACGAGGAGAAGGTGGAACAACTGCTGGTGCCCCAGACCCACACCGCCAAGGTCCTGTATCTGGCCCACACTCACCTGCTGGGGGCGCACCTGGGGCGGGAGAAGACCCAGGAGAGGATCCTGTCGCGGTTCTACTGGCCGGGGGTCAAGAGGGCCGTGGAGGACTATTGCCGGCAGTGTGCTACGTGCCAACTACACAGCCCGAAGGTGACGTATCGAAACCCCCTAATACCCCTCCCCATCATAGATGTGCCGTTTCGCAGGATAGCCATGGACATCGTGGGACCCCTACCCAAGTCCAGCCGGGGCCACCGCTACATCCTGGTGATCCTGGATTACGCCACCCGCTACCCTGAGGCCGTGCCATTGCGGGCCGCGACAGGGAAAAGTGTCGCGAGGGAGCTTTTCCTGTTGTTCAGCTGGGTGGGGATAGCGGAGGAGGTTCTAACCGACCAGGGGTCATGCTTTATGTCGGGGGTGATGAAGGAGATGTGTCGACTGCTCCAAATTAAGCAGCTACGGACCTCGGTCTACCACCCTCAGACCGACGGGTTGGTGGAGCGGTTCAACAAAACCCTGAAGGCGATGATGAGGAAGATGATCGACACAGACGGTAAGGACTGGGATCACTTACTACCCTATTTTCTGTTTGCTATCCGTGAGGTCCCCCAGGCATCTACCGGCTACGCCCCCTTCGAACTACTCTACGGGAGGCGACCCCGGGGCCTGTTGGACCTGGCGAAGGAGGCCTGGGAACAGCAGCCATCCAGACAGCGCTCCCTGGTGGAGCATGTGGTCGAGATGGACCACCGGATGGCGAGAATCTGGCCGATGGTCCGGGAGCACATGACCCAGGCCCAGGCGGAGCAGGCCCGGCTGTATAACAGGAATGCCCAGGTGCGTGAGTTCCGACCCGGAGACAAAGTGATGGTCCTAATCCCCACCAATGAGTGTAAGTTCCTGGCCAAATGGCATGGGCCCTATGAGGTGGTGGCCAAGGTAGGGCCAGTGAACTACACCATAAGACAGGTAGGGAGGAGACATGGCATGAGCCGGTGCACAATACGGCTCCATCCTGTCTGATAGTAGAGGGCGCCACCGGAACTCCAGAGGTGGCCATGGGAGACCTGCTCACCGACCGACAGCAACAAGACCTCCGGGAGATGGTGAGTCAACACCCGGACGTGTTTTCCCCCCTCACAGGCCGGACAACCCTGGTCCACCACGACATCGTCACCGAGGCCAGGAAGAAGGTACGGCTGCGACCCTACCGGATCCCGGAGGCTAGAAGGCAGGCTATCCGGGGGGAGGTGGCAAGGATGCTGGACTTGGGGGTGATTGAAGAGTCACAAAGTGCCTGGTCCAGCCCGGTCGTGCTAGTGCCAAAACCAGATGGCAGCTGGCGTTTTTGTAATGATTTTAGACAACTGAACGAAATCTCCCAGTATGATGCCTACCCCATGCCCCGGGTAGATGAACTGATTGAATGGCTGGGACCAGCCCGATACATCAGCACTCTAGACCTTACCCGAGGGTACTGGCAGGTACCCCTCGCCCGCAGAAGACAGCCTTCGCCACCCCCGATGGTCTGTTCCAGTACCGAGTGCTACCGTTCGGAGTCCATGGAGCCCCCGCCACCTTCCAACGCCTTATGGACAAGATCCTACGACCACACAGGGAGTATGCCGCCGCCGCCTACCTGGATGACATTGTAATCCACAGCGCTGACTGGGAGAGCCACCTGAGGAGGCTGGAGGCTGTGCTGAGGGCCCTCCAGGAGGCTGGGCTAACTGCTAATCCCGCTAAATGCCGCCTGGGTCTGGAGGAGGCTGACTACTTAGGCCACACGGTGGGACGAGGATGTGTTCGACCCCAGAGCCGGAAGGTGGACGGAATCGCTCACTGGCCACGACCCACCACCAAGAGGCAAGTCCGGGCATTCCTGGGATTAGTGGGCTATTACAGGCAGTTCATCCGGGACTTTGCCACGACAGCAGCCCCACTACACGAACTGACCAAAAAGGACCGAGGCCATACCGTGAAGTGGTCGGAGGAGGCGGACCAAGCCTTCCTGGACCTGAGAGCGGCCCTGGGCCAGGAACCCGTTTTAACCACCCCTAACTTTACCCAGAAATTTGTTTTACAGACAGACGCCTCGGAGACAGGACTGGGAGCCGTCCTATCACAGATCCAGGATACAACGGAGCACCCCATAACCTATATCAGCCGGAAACTGTTAAAGCATGAGAGCAACTACAGCACCGTGGAGAAGGAGTGCCTGGCCATCAGGTGGGCTGTGGGCAAGCTCAGGTATTACCTCCTGGGGCGAGAGTTTGTTCTCGTCACTGACCATGCACCCCTAACCTGGATGTATCGGTGCAAGGACACGAACGCCAGAGTGACCCGGTGGTTCCTGGAGTTGCAAAGCTTCAAGTTCAAGGTGGAACACAGAGCCGGGAAACTCCAGGGTAATGCGGACGCCCTGTCCAGAATGAATGAGGGCCTGTTTTGTAACGCTCCCGCCGAGGGCTGGGAGCTGAGGGGGAGGAAATGTGGTGGCCCGACCTGCGATCGGTACACCACTGGGGTCGAACAGCCAGTGCGCCGGCGCCAAGCGCTGGGGAAAATAATTAACGGTGAATATTTTCCCCTGACGTGTCTAAGAGCGGCACCGTGGAGAGAGGCCGGGAGGAGGATCAGCACCGAGGACAGCGGCCCCGAGACGAGACGCGTGAGGAATGGGACGGGAAATTACTAACCTCCTCTAATTACACAGGCACAGCTGCGCCGAGTTCGCGGAAGGGAGCGGCAGCGTTTAAAAGGAGAAAAGAAACGCCAAGCGGGGCTCAGCACGGAGGAGGGTTACCTGGAGCCGGAGTGAGTAAAAACCCTACTAGGGAAGCCTGAGCTAAACCAGCAACAGGAGAAACGCCAAGAGCCTGGACGGACCGCAAGAGCCCAGGGGCACTGAACGAAAGTCCGCGAACGAAACCTTCAACAGCAAAGACGCACGTGAGGAAATAACCCCCCCTAACCCCGCTAATCTCTCCCTCTCTGCACCCAGCACGATGCCTCCCGGGCGGACGACTAGGCAGCCGGAAAGCCGCAGGACCCGCACCAATCCCACGGACGGAGGAAAGACGCACCGAATTCCCGCGTCCCTAATTTTGTGGCCGATGACTTTTTTTTCCGGTCTTTTTTTCGTTTTGAGTTTTTGATTTTTTCCTTTTTGATTTTTGAGTTGTGGGACAAGGAAAAACCCCTGGCTGAGCTAAATAGCTTGGCAGTGCCCTTAAGGCACGTGTGAACAGAATAAAAGCACTGTTTTGCACCAATTTTACTCTCTCTCTCTCTCTCAACCAGCAGCCCGCCACACTGTCCATAGGGAACTGCAGTTTTAAGTCTCAGTGATTGAGGCCTGTATCAGTGGTTGCAATACCTCTGTGTACTGGGCCCAGCAGTCCTAGGGCTGCTAGGTGCCACAGCAGATACAAGTCTCCGCCCCTCTGATGCACTGCTACAAGGTTGGGGAATCTTCTGCATGTGGTGCCTATGTCTAGACCTCTGAGACTGGTGTGGGGTGTCGCCTCACAGAATGTCTGTCTTTTTGAGCTGCTGGAAGCTGAGTCCTCTGGCCTGTGCTACCTGTATTGGCAACAGTTGTATACTTGTAATTAAATACATAGGCTATAGTTTAGAAAGCATTTCTTATGGGCATGTGGAGAGTTAAATATACCAAATGTTCTGTAATAAACGTCAAATAAGCTTTGCCCAAGTAGGGATACATCCTTAATAAAAAGGACGAATTCCCTGATTATATCATTTATCCTATAGGATGAATTAAATGATTTAGGCATGGGCCAAATGTATAGTGTTTACATGTTTATGGGTCATTCTACTCCCCCCACAGTTTCAAACTTCTCAGTTCCTCACTGCCCCCCTCTCACAGCTTCCCACTGCTCCCTTTGTGTGTCTTGTCTCTCCTTCCCCAATTGTTTGTCACCTGTGGTGTTTCTTGTTGTAAGAGCAGTGAACCTGCACTCCCAATGATTTATCTTGAGGGAGTGTATGATTTGTTTTGTTTTGAAGTATTGTTTTTGATCAATTCTTGAATTTGATTACAGATTTCTGCAGACATTCACCCTGCATAAATGCGTATATTTTTATTGTTTTTAATGAATTCTTTAATTTGAAGTATGGATTTATGCAGACATTCACCCTGCATAAATGTTTATATTTTGAAGCAAATAGCTGCATTACACATCTTGTATTTGGTATATGTTAGTTTTAACCTTCCCAGCATTCTGTTCTGCATGCAATATACTGCAATATAGTAGGGGGATGGCTACAGGCACAGCTTGATAATTTAGTTTCTGAATTCTTAGGCAGACATGCCGTCCAATACTTTTAGGATAATTAATTATCCTAAATTTCATCAAGTTTGTTAAACCAGATGATCACTGGTCTCAAACATATCATTAATAGTTAACAAAAAATATATTCACGGCTGTTAGATCTGAAGCGCAGGCGCTCCTTTCTATCAGCCGTTCACTTGTCAATCGGACCCATACCATCGAGCGTGTCTTAGCCTGCAGAACATATGCCAAGGGTTGGTTTGCTGCTGCCAAGCAAGAGATTCTGGACTTTTGTCTGCACAAGAACCCTAGTCATGTCGTAAGGGAGTTCATTGAAGCCTTAGACTGGCATAGGTGGATTTTTTCAGAGCAAAGGGAAAATATTCATTATCCACCTCTTTAATGTATGTATGTATTGTTTGTATGTTTATTATAAGTAGTTGTACTGTGTTTATTGGATTTTTGGTATCTTTTCCTTTGATTCACCTAAAACAGGTCTATCTAAAATTCCACTGCCATACGCTCAACCTGCGTAGTAGTGAAGAATCAGGTATTTAAATTGGTGCATATCTCTACAAGAGACATGGAGACCATATTCACCACTCGCACTGGTTGTCTTGTAACATCTTGCCATGATTTATGTGTAACAATATTTTCCCACATTTGTACCAAATGTATTAGTGTTCAGTTTTTGTATGGCCACGCTGAGATCATCCAGGTGTCTCACCCACAGTAGTACGTCATCAGCGAGATGAGCTCCTTCACACATGAAGGTCTGACCTGTCCAGCGAGTCACTTGATCGACTGGAAGTGATTGAGGACTTCGCAATGGACCCGGTGCAACAGGTCGTTCAGGGCTAGCTCCTCTACCAGCTCTGCCCAGGATGCCTACACATGGTGGGACTGGTGGGACTGGGTGTTCTGAGGGTCCGTCATCATCCACTCCCTAAAATCCTGTTGCACTGTTCATATTTATGTCACGGATGTCTAGCTACATACTTGTTAGGTATGTTAATATACTTTTGTAGAGTTAGACTGCAGGAGCAAACATTAGACGTCCACAACGTACATGGCGGGGCAGGGAGAGAACTTTATTTGCACATGCGCAGAAGTCATACACACACACATATGGATACCCGCAAGGACCAAATTAGCTGCTTATAGCGCAGTAAATAATACAGTGGCTGACTGGCTGTATATGTGAGACTGTACATTATATTCAACACCCTCACTCAGGCTCACCTTTACAGATTTACATGAAAAGAAAAACAGGTCTTCCTTAAAACATAAATTACCTATGCCGGTCTGGTCTGAATAACAACTCAGGAAAGCCCCAACTTTATTGTTGTTTGATACTTCTGGGTTATCTATGTTTCCCCAAACAAATAACATCTGAACTTCTCAAACTTTGCTTTTGTCAGTGGCTTGGTCAACACGTCGGCCATCATGTTTTCTATGGGAGAGTATTCAATGGATATTTTACCATCAATATGTACGGCTCGCACAAAGTGATATTTAATTTCAACATGTTTGCTCCGTTGCCTACATACTGGATTTTTAGACAGAGCAATCGTCCCCTGATTGTCTTCGAATATTGTCACTGGTGTGTGCTGCATATCCTTATTCATCCCTTGGAGTAATTGAACAAGATATAGGCTCTCTTGCGCAGTGGCTGCTAGAGCCATGTACTCCGCCTCGCATGTTGACAAAGCCACTGTTGGTTGTTTCCTAGTCTTCCAGGATACAACTGGACTCTCTTTGACCGAGCTAAAACAGTACCCAGTAGTACTCCTCCTGTCATTTTGGTCTGACGCCCAGTCGGCATCACTATAGCCCTCTAGTTTAAGGTCTTTGTCACTTCTTTTGTAACATAGCTCATATTCAATTGTGCCCTTCAAGTAACATAGCACCTGTTTAGCTGTTACCCAGTGTTGTTGTTTTGGCTGTGCTAAGTGTTGTGACAACTTGCTGACCACCCAGCTTAGGTCTGGTCTAGTAGAGGTCATTATGTAGATCAGACTGCCAACTATCTCTCTGTAACCTGTGGCATCTACAACCTCACCCTCCTCATCAAAATTTAGCTTTTGCTCACAGGGTGTTGACCTCGGTTTACAGTCGGACATGCCAAACCTCTGTAGCACCTTTGCAATGTGCCTTGCCTGACTCATCTTGATTTCTCCCTTTTTCTGTGTGAAATCAATACCCAAGAAATGTTTAAGTTCTCCTAGATCCTTCATTTTGAACTTCATTTTCAACATTTCCTTTACCTCACTGATCAAGTCGTTGTTGTTGACTGCAATTATTAAATCGTCTACCCAAATAATCAGGATCACCTTCTCATTTTCAGATTGTTTATCATATACACAATTGTCGGCCGCATTCTGGATAAATCCGTTTTCTACTAGGTGATCATGTAGGAGTTTGTTCCAGTTGCACCCTGATTGTTTCAGGCCGTACAACGACTTGTTCAGCTTACAAACCAAATGATCATCAGTGTTGGACTCAACTATGAATCCCTCCGGCTGTTCTATATACACCTCACAGTCCATCGGGGCATGTAGGTACGCCGTTTTCACATCCATCTGATGGAGCACTAGGTTGTCTTGTGCCGCCATCTGCATCAGAATTCTCACTGACGTCATGTTAGCAGTTGGGGAGAATGTCTCTTTATAATCTATCCCCTCTATCTGGCTATAGCCCTTAGCTACATATCTAGCTTTGTATGTTTCAGATTCATCCTGGCTCTCTTTAATTGTAAAGACCCAGCGACCTCCCACAACAGTTTTCCCTTTAGGAAGTGTGGTCAAGGTGAACGTTTCGTTCTCTTTTAAAGAGTTAATCTCTTCTTCCATTGCGTTAGCCCACTTCTGAGACTTATTAGAGCTCATGGCCTCCTTGTATGTGTTTGGTACCCCAAATACAGCTCTATAGAAATAATCCACATCTTGCTCGTCAGTACATTCTGCTTTACACTGGTATTCTTCAAGATATGTTGGGGTCTTCCTCTCTCTAGTTGGGTAGCGGTTTCTGCCCTCACTATCCCCCTGGTTATTAGAAAGTGTACCACTTTCACCTCCTGTACCAGTAATCTGGGGCTGCTCACCAGTCCTAACTGGTACTACATCAGGCTCGTATGAGTCTATATCCTCATAGCTGTCTCCATCGTTGTGTGGACCTGTTTGTGTCTGGCAGTCTCTGTTGCTCTTCTGTATGAACTTAACTAATCTATGCTTTGACACTTTTCCTGTTTCTGGATAATAGACAGTGTATGCAGGGCTGTATTTATCATGTCCTATGAAAATGCCCTTCTCGCACCTTGGATCCAGTTTCTTTTTGTCTTGTCTATAGGCATAGCACTCAGTGCCAAAACCATCATATGGGAAATATTTGGTATTTTCCCTGTGAAAGCGCTGTATGGGGTTTGCTTTAATCGCTTACAATAGCACCTGTTTCGTATCTGTGCAGCTGTCTGCACCGCAAACCTCCATAGCTGCTTTGGCATCTTACTTTCTAGCAGCATACATCGTGCCATGTCAAATAATGTTCTCCAGTTTTGTTCTGCCGTGCCGTTCTGATGCGGCGAGTAGGGGGCACTAGTTTGGTGACTAATTTTATTTCCTCTCAGCAGATCTTGGAAACATCCTCCAGTGAACTCGGTACCATTGTCAGACCTAATGGTTTTCACCTGCCCAAAGGAGGCAGTGTCAGAATTTTTCGGTAGCCTTAGCTGTATCACTCTTTGACCTCATGAAATATGTCCATGTCATACTGCTGTAGTCATCTGTGAAAGCTATGGTGTATTTATACCCATCTTTATCAGTAGGCTCGATCGGGCCACACAGATCTGTATGGACTAGTTCAAGTATTCCTTTAGCTTTGCTATCAGCCTGTCTATTTCTAGACTCCACAAATTTTCCTTGTGTACATGTTTCACAGTTGAAGTTAGATTTTTCAATGTTCCCCTTAATCTTCATTCCTTCAACTACACCTTCTAGTCTTCAAACATCATCTAAGTTACAATGACCAAGGATTCTGTGCCACGTTTCAATATCATGGCATATTCTATGTATGTGTAGCAGCGGAAGATCTGGTTCTGCTGGCTTCATCAGACCGTGACCTTCAGCACGCACCGCAGCGGTTCGCAGCCGAGTGTGCTGATGAGAGTCAGCACCTCCAAGTCCGAGGCCATCGTTCTCTGCCGGAAAAAGGTGGATTGCTCCCTCCGGGTTGGGAACGAGCCATTGCAGTGAAGGAGTTCAAGTATCTCGGGGTCTTGTTCACGAGTGAGGGTAGAAGGGAGCGTGAGATCAACAGGCGAATTGGTGCAGCGTCAGCAATAATGCGGGCGTTGCACCGGACCGTCGTGGTGAAGACCTTCGGCTCAGCTCTCGATTTACCGGTCGATCTACGTCCCAACCCTCACCTATGGTCACAAGCTTTGGGTAGTGACCAAAATAACGAGATCGCGGATACAAGTGGCCGAAATTAGCTTCCTCGATAGGGTGGCTGGGCTCAGCCTTAGAGATAGGGTGAGGAGCTCAAACATCCAGGGAGCTCGGAGTAGAGCCGCTGCTCCTTCGCGTCGAAAGGAGCCAATTGAGATGGTTCGGGCATCTGATCAGGATGCCTCCCGGGCGCCTCCCATTGGAGGTTTTCTGGGCACGTCCAACTGGGCAGAGACCCCAAGGTAGACCCAGAACCCGCTGGAGATTATATATCTCTCCTGGCCTGGGAATGCCTCGGGATCCCCCAGGAGGAGCTGGAATGCGTTGATGGGGAGAGGAACGCCTGGAATACCCAGCTTAGCCGACTGCCACCGCAACCCGACTCTGCATAAGCGGGTGAAAATGGATGGATGGATGGATTATAGCCCTAGAATGTTACACTCTGATCCTGTCAGGGCCCAATTCTGGCAGAACGGCTCAAAAACTGTTTTGCATTCTGCTGGAACATGTTCTGTGTATGACACCACACATACGTCACATGCACAAAGCATGTATGCATATACTCTCTCTCTCTCACTCTGGGGCTTTTGAATGGTTAAGTTGGCTAAGTTATTTCCAAAATTCCATTACCTCTTTATTAACATTTATTTATACAGGCCGAAATCATTAAGGGAAAATAAAGAAGCAACGGCACAGGTTTTGTTTATTTACATTGGCCATCTTTCAAGAGAGGGCCATTCAGTAATGGTGAAAGAAGTGATGCTGCTGCTTCTTCGAGAGGCAAAATGGCTAACTGTGAAACTCGTCATTAAGCTTGATCATTTTTTTCACAAAGAATGGGCAAGGAAAAGAAAATTCTTGGTCTATCAGCTTTAATAAAATGTTAGGGAGTAATACGATTCTGTCAAATGTCATCAGAGGTATGTGTGTATGTGTGTAATTTATCAAATTATATATACATACAGTAAAGAACAGTCCAAGAAATACAAATGTTACAGATTCACTGGTCAACTGACACGAAAGACAGTAAAGAATGCAATAAACTGGGAGGGTGCTTTCTGGTAACAGACGGGGCAAGCAGAGACAAAACAAATTGACATTCTGTGGGCCACCAGAATGCCTGTCTTAGATGTA